>NC_083485.1:14919349-14929349 GCF_030014155.1 Tachysurus vachellii
ACTTATCTGTGAATAGACAGACATTGCAGCAGCAGCAGCAAGAAGAAAGTGTTCTGGTGTGTTGTTATTTTTAAGCAGATCTCTACTGCCATCTAGAGGAATAAAACTGTACTACAGAACCAAAACATATTGGGAAAGATATGTCTTTAGTAAAATGTTAAAACTGAAATAGACTATTTAAATAAGAAAGTTATGCTTCTTTTCTTCTTTAAGAAAAAAAATAATAGCCATTACTACTATTACTAATCATCATCATCATCATCATCATCATCATCATCATCATCATCATCATCATCATCAAGCTAACATTATTTTTGCTGCTGCCAGTTAAGTTTCTCTAATACAGAGGAATATTTTATATATATATATATATATATATATATATATATATATATATATATATATATATATATATACTAATAGTATTATTTAGAATAAATATTATTATAAACAATCTGCATTATGCATAATTAACATTAAATGAATTTTTTTAATAATAATAATAATAATAATAATAATAATAATAATAATAATAATAATAATATCTTATTCATACGTATAAATAAAATACTTAAGTATAATCTGTACGTCTCCAGTTGGGGGGAAGAAAAGAAGAACAAACACTAAAAGACTGGATTACAAACCAATAATATTAAATTAAATTAAATTCTCGTGTTTGTTCTGCTCAAGCTGGAAGATTAATTTATGGCTGAATATATTTTATATTCCGAATATATATCAGGTTTATATAAAATTATCCTGATGTGTGTTTTCAGTGAGAAAACAAACAGGGATGAATGATTGACTTCTAGACCAATCGATGTATAAGAGCTGAAGCCGGCGTCCACCAATCATATAACCCGGTAGGCGGGCCCTTACTTAAAGCCGGAATGACGTCATCTCCGCAGTGCTCGGGTTGTTGATGCTGCATCACCACCTCAGGCTGGCGTTGAGCTGTGAGCTGAGGAGGTAAGCGCTCATGTGTGGACTTAATAAACAGCATAATACACTTTTACTCGCTTTCTAAATCCATACAGACCTTTACTTATATTCGTCCGTCTGTGTTTGGTTTTAAACCCTCTATAAAACGTTAATATTATGCGGTCGTGTGTTAGCATGGCTGCTAACTAGCATAGCAATAATAACGTGCAAAGCTATCAGGAGTCGTTGTTATGACAGACACTTTTCTGCTTATGCTAAACCTGAAACGTTGTCGTTTATTCGTTGTAGTTTGCTGACGCGAAAAGTATTTATTGTTGTTAAACGCGTTTAAAACTCTGAAGGAGACTCTGGGAAAGAGAATAAAACGTCATGCTCTCATGTAGAGCTTCATGCATTACATCAGAGATGGAAAAACAACCTAATACACTTTAGACGCCCTGCATTAACGTGTCAGAATGAATTCTGTTTACTTACAGCACTATAAACCTGTATCGTTCGTATGTTTCCACCATTACAGGGAGTGGCTTCTTTATTTTAGTCATGAAATAAACCAACAACAAAAAATCCTGCTCAAGAAAAATGCCTTTTAAAACCTCACAGGAAATGTGATTCGGTTTAAATTTCGTTTCCTTAAAGCTCGCCGATGTGGACTTAAAGGTATTTGTGATATTACACGACGCTTACAAAAACCACTCTTGTTTTCTATTCCATAGTTCGTGAAATGCATCATGGCAGCTGCATCATGTCTGGATCCAGACCTGGTGCGAGAGGTGCTGGAGTGCCCCATCTGCCTCGAAACGTACAATCAGGAGCAACTCCGTCCCAAACTGCTCCAGTGTGGCCACTCCGTATGCCGACAGTGCCTGGAGAAGCTCCTGGCGAGCACCATTAATGGCGTGAGATGCCCGTTTTGCAGCAAGGTGTCCCGCATGAGCAGCATCTCACAGCTGGCTGATAATCTCACAGTGCTGAAGATCATCGACTGCGCGAGCTCCTGCAGCTCAGCGGCCGGCCTTATGTGCAAGTCCTGCAAGAACCGTCTGCCGCGTCACTACTGCTCCGACTGCTCTGTGGTACTATGCGATGCCTGCAAGGTGGAAGGTCACCAGCATCATGGACACTCAGTGCAGACCATCCGTGCCGCTGCCGAACACCGCCGGAAGGACCTCGGCGGAAGGCTGACAACTCTTCGAGATACCATGGTGAATATTCAAAAGAAGAAAGCGGCGATCGATAGCGTTTCGAAATCCCTGCGTCTAAAATACAAAGCGGTGCAGCAGGAGTACGCAAGGTCTGAGCTGCAGCTTCAGGAAGAGCTCGGGCGATCGCGCCGTGCTTTTGCGGCATCCCTAGCAGAGGTCGAGAAGCTCAATTCTCAGATTCTTGAGGAGCAATCGTACCTCCTGAACATCGCCGAGGTCCAGGTTGTGTCTAGGTGCGACTATTTGACCATGAGGATTAAGCAAACAGACACCGCTCTTCTAGAAGAGGCAGGCGGGAACGACGAAGAAGAGCTGGATGTAAAAAGCAATCTCCCTGTACTCCTGAAGTTGCAAGAACCTGAGCTGGTCAAACCGGAGAACCCACAGTCGTTAGATATGGGGCAGCTGATGACCAAACAGTGTACCGTGAACACAGATGAAGAGGACAGTCAGGAGTTAGCTGCTGCTGCTGTCACTGCCACCACTGCTCCTGGAGTTCTGTATTGTGATGTCGATATGACGAGCACCATAGAGGAAGCAGTGTGCGCTTCACCAGGCAGCTTTAAATCCAAATCCGTAGACGGGGGTGGACCTGCAACCGGAGGAGCGTCCGGAGGTCAGTTTTGTCAGTTTGTTAAGAAGATGGGGTGCAAAGGGAACCTCCCAGGTATGTTTAACCTGCCGGTGAGCATCTGCGTAACTCCTCATGGTGACGTTCTGGTGGCGGACCGAGGCAACTATAGAATTCAGATCTTCAACCGCAAGGGCTTCCAGCGAGAGATCCGCCGCAACCCGAGCAGCATCGATAACTTTGTCTTGAGCTTCCTAGGTGCCGACCTTCCCAATCTCATCCCCTTGTCCATTGCCATCACCCCTCAGGGACTTATCGGTGTCACAGATAACTATGATAACTCTGTCAAGGTTTACACGACGGACGGGCACTGCATCGCGTGTCACAAGAACCAACTGATCAAGCCATGGGGAATTGCTGCCATGCCTTCTGGGCAGTTTGTCGTGTCCGACGTGGAAGGGGGCAAGCTCTGGTGCTTGGCGGTGGATCGAAATGTTGGGGTTGTGAACTACAATAGGTTGTGCTCAGCTGTCAGGCCTAAGTTTGTGACTTGCGACTCTTCTGGGACAGTTTACTTCACACAAGGTTTAGGACTGAACATCGAGAACAGGCATAACGAACACCACCTGGAAGGAGGGTTCTCTATCGGGTCAGTCGGGACGGATGGCCAGCTTGGGAAACAGCTAAGCCACTTTTTCTCCGAAACCGAGGATTTCCGGTGTATCACAGGAATGTGCGTGGACACCAATGGGGACCTGCTGGTGACGGATAGCGGCCGGAAGGAGATCCTGCAGTTCCCCAAAGAAGGAGGTTATAACATTCTGATTCAGGAGGGACTGACATGTCCCGTCGGAGTGGCTGTCACGCACAAAGGACAGCTTCTGGTTTTGGACTGCTGGGACCACTGTGTCAAGGTGTACACCTATTTACAGAAGCGGCGCTCTTCGACTTGTTAAGATCGCACAGCTTTATTTCCTAGTCACTTTAACTCAAGGTCTGCATTATCTCAAATATTTTGTTGGTAGGGTTGAAAGAAGAGCAGATGAAACACTACTGCCAGCGAGAGATGGGGGACAAAATGGCCTCGCTGGTATGGCATAGGCTCCTTTTTTGTTTGTTTGTTTGTTTCTTTGTTTTTTTTCTTTCGGAAATACCGCACAACAGACGGCAATAAGTTGACGTGTTGTCTTTTATGTGGGAGTGTTTGTGAAATTATTAACGTATACAAAAGCATCAAATTGGAGGACTGCAGGGTTCAAGTCAAGAGCTTAACCAAATGGAAATATTAGATCCGGATGCATAAACATGTAAATCACACCAATTAACGATTCTTGCTCATGTCTCTTTCCATCCACCGATGTCTTCAACATCAAAGTGCTCTCTCGTATCATGGAACACTTACGTAGTTTCATCCTGCAGCATAAAATATCAGAACTCAGTGTAACTCTATCTGTTATTCTGTGGTATAAAATGATTATTATGATGTTGCACTTAATAAAGTCATCAACATAGATGTCGATTGTTGTAGTTACCAAAGTATTCTAAGATCAGGATTTCTCAGCATGCGATCCCTGCAATAGTTTGTCATTTCACCACAGAAAATCCGACCTGCCGACCTTTAGGAATTGTGCGTAGGCGCTCACACAATTTCTTACAAGTTTACACTAAAAAAAAAAAACTCTGGTAAAAGAGCAGCGGCAGACGAGGCTGGTGATGTATGTACCTGGAATTGCGTAGGATATACAATGTTCTGGAAGCCCCGCCCCCTTTCTCAGTTAATCACAGCAGTTTCGACAGCAAAGGTACCGTACAAAGAATTTGAGTTAATTATCTGTCTTAAGACCTTCAACTTGGCCGGCGTTAGAACAGTAGTCCGGGTCTTTACGGTAGAACCCGAGTATATACGTGGTTATTCTGTAACCAACAGCTGTGAAGAACTCCTTCCGCCGCTCGTCTTTAAACAAACGTTTACATGCACGCTTTCTTTTTTACCGTTCTAGAAAAAAACGACACACAGCAATTAGCAGAATGCGCACCATACCAACCTCTTCCACAACTACGCATTATTCCTCATTACAGTTTGGTAGCGAATTTGAAAACGAATGCAGGACAATATCAACCAAGCCGTATACAATCTCCTACAGCGTTCAAGTGTCCTTGTTTTGACTTACAACTTGTTTATGAGCTGGAAATATTAGGCATATTAGGAGGAGTCTTAATCGAAACGTTCAAATTCAACGTAATTATATGCACTTGCTAGTTTGTTTCGTACCGTACGCATCCGAGACGCCGATTCTATCAGCAAACGACTAGACGCATCACCCACAGACTCCTGAATTGTGTTTTTAATCGTGGTGTTTAACGTGTGTAGCTTTTAATAGAACCAAAATAAAGATCTAAAAGAACATCTTAAAAAATAAAAAATAAAAAAAATTTAAGACGACAATCCAGAGCGAGTTCGGTCGTTTAGTCGACTCCTTGAAGTTTGGCATGTCCCGACGTAATTTTATGGAAATTGTTATGAAATTGTAACACTTTTATTTAAATTGGTAATTATACAGCATTTCTGTCTGTAATGCTTTTTGTTTATCGACAATAAAAGAAAACTTGACAAAAAAATAGAGCACTTTAGAAAGCACTTAACTGGATAAATACCTCCAGAATGCAGCACCCAGGGTCATCTGGGTGTTTTGATAATACACCACGTTGGCAATACTTTGAATCCGGGACATGCCGGATTTAAACCGAGTCTCACACAAGAACTGCATCTAGTCTAGAAGTAACACGGTGACTCGACACTTTCAACACCGTTATCATCCCACCCATTATTTAAAAAATAAATAAATGTGTTAAAAAAAACAGGGTGCTGTAAACACACATCTCGGTCCTGGACACTACACGGTGACACTGTATCCTTGCATAGAAGTTGTGAAGTAAATCTCTCCGATTATTTCTTTGTATTTGTTCATGATCGGTTGTGTGCAATAAATTCATTAATGAATTGTTAAGCTTTTGTGTGGATTTTGTACCACTTCAGAAAAAACAGGTTGCATTTATTTGGGGATTAAAAAAAAGAAGAAGAAGAAGAAGAAAAAAGGTTGCCAGTAAAGTAAAAAACAAATATTTTCTTATTATAATTATTTATATTATTACTAATGTATTTTTTTATACTGTAGAATTGATTTCAGTCAGTTTTTACCTCTACCTTTTTTTAGTAGAAAAGTCACCCTTATTCTGTTTATGTTCTTTATTCAGACTAATTATTTCATGCACTTTGGTTCCGGTAGGATATTTTGAATTGGATGTGGATTTTGAACAGGTAAGAACCCTTTTTATAAGGGCTTAAAAGTGTTTACAGTGATAAAGGATTAAAAGGATGTAAAATGCTTTACAGCAGCAGGAAAAGTCCACCGAAATGTAAAAAGTTTTTTAAAGGGGCTATAAACATAAAACCTGGGCCAGAAAATTTAATGAAGAGTTAAACAACAATTATTCTTGCATTCTTGTCAGTTGCTTTTAAGATCGAAAAAGTGGTTTTGTAAGAAGCTGAAATCCTCTCCTTTTAAATAATTTAAGCAAATACACAGGGATTTATGTTCTCATCTTCGTCCCCATACTCACCTTTCTGGTACTGGAGCCAGAGCTGCTGCTGCACCTTCTTGCTGGGGAAGTAGATGTTACAGCTGAGCTCGGAGCCGTACAGAGCCTCGGAGACGTAATGGCTTCCGTACTGCTGGATGAAGGACAGGAGCTCGTCACGTGTGCTGTCTGCTGTCAGAGATTTCAGAACCTTAGAGAACCCTGTGGGGGGAGGAAGCAAAACTTTGATGATTGTTGATGGACAGATTTAGTGTTCGAAACAAGAAAAAAGAGAAAAAGGTAGAATAAAGGCTGCCTTAACGGTTGAAATAATTTAGTTTATTTACTTTTTAATAACTCAACAAAAAAGACCATGAGACAACCGAGAGTCTGACTGAAAAATGAATACATTTAATAAATGTCTTAAATTAGGGGAGCACGGTGGCTTAGTGGTTAGCACGTTCGCCTCACACCTCCAGGGTCGGGGTTCGATTCGTGTGTGTGGAGTTTGCATGTTCTCCCCGTGACTCGGGGGTTTCCTCCGGGTACTCCGGTTTCCTCCCCCGGTCCAAAGACATGCATGGTAGGTTGATTGGCATCTCTGGAAAATTGTCCCTAGTGTGTGTGAATGAGAGTGTGTGTGTGTGTGTGTGTGTGTGTGCCCTGTGAGGGGTTGGCACTCCGTCCAGGGTGTATCCTGCCTTGATGCCCGATGACGCCTGAGATAGGTACAGGCTCCCCCTGACCCGAGGTAGTTCAGATAAGCGGTAGAAGATGAGTGAGTGAATGGATGTCTTAAATTCTCTGTATGTGTTTTTAAATATCTTTCAGCTGTCCTCATACTTTAACTGTGTTTAAGAAAGCAGAAATATATATTTCAATTGTTTTAAAAAAATACAGTATAATGAAAAATACATGTATAATGTTCATTTTAAGGACATTATTGACTAATTATAGCATCTTCATTTTGAATGCACTGACAAAAGACTTGGCGATAAATTTTATGTTCAAATGTTCAAAAAATAAATGCTTTAAAAATCTTTATTTAGGAAGTAAACAGTGATTATTTAAAAAGATAATTATTTACATTATTTTATTAAGGAAAAAAATAGTCATGATCCCATTAATTTTATTTGATTTAGCTGATTTTTTCCAATGGGCAACCCAATAAATAAATAAATAAATAAATAAATAAATAATTGAGGCTAGCATTGACTTCTTGTTTATTTTAGCCCAGTGGAAACAGCAAGCTTTCCATGGTGGAAGTCACCTACACATGATGGAAAGAACAGAACAGCTACATTAATATTTTATAGGAAGTCCTCTGGGGACTCTGTCAAGTGTTCTAAGCTTGTACACAAATACTCAAAGATCTCACCCATCGTTAAAGCCCAGTTTTACAGTATGTCCCAGGTTGTGCTTGTAACTTTTATCCTACGCTGTTGATCTAAAACGGCCCTCGGCTAAACAGAGTTTTCGCAGGCGAGTGTAAAGCGAGGGGTTAAATACTGCATGAGACCCTGGAGCGACGAGCTTTGATCAGCAAGTGCGCCGCCTTCGCATATGACTCTAAAGAACAACAGAAAGCATGGAGAGTGTGAAAGCTCATTCATTCATCTTCTACCGCTTATCTGAACTACCTCGAGTCACGGGGAGCCTGTGCCTATCTCAGGCATCATTGGGCATCAAGGCAGGATACACCCTGGACGGAGTGCCAACCCATCACAGGGCACACACACACACACACACACACACACACACTCGCATTCACTCACGCACTACGGACAATTTTCCAGAGATGCCAATCAACCTACCATGCATGTCTTTGGAGGAAACCGGAGTACCCAGAGGAAACCCCTGAGGCACGGGGAGAACATACAAACTCCACACACACAAGGTGGAGGGGGGAATCGAACCCCGACCCTGGAGGTGTGAGGTGAATGTGCTAACCACTAAGCCACCGTGCCCCCCTGTGAAAGCTCACACAGTCAAAAAGACACGCCTCTGCGAACAGAAGGAAACCTGAGATTCCTCCACTTCTCCACTATCTCATGTTTAGTCATGGTTAGCATCAGATGTTTATCTCACTGCAGACCTTTACAATATACCATTCAACATGGATTTCCCGTCTAAACCGCATGTGCGGCCATTCCGTTTCCGTGTCAGTTAGCCTAGAGTTGGTTATGAGCTCCAGTCTTCTCCTCTGGAAGGCTTTCTACTAGACGTTGGGGATTTGTGTTCATTCAGCTACAAGAGCATTTGTGAGATCAGATGCTGATTTTGAGACATTGAGGAGACTCCAGGGGCAGCTGACCTCAAAGATGTTCAGTCAGGACTGCTGCTCCAGCCTTGGAAAGCCATAGGTGGGTCCCAAATCTTTTAAGTTTTAGCCTGACTTTTATGTTCACAATGAAAATTCGAAGAGGAAGAATAAGAGGGAAAAGGGGCGGAGCTACCAGGTGCTAAATCTGGATGAGAAAACAATTTCAAGATGGATACAATACTCCTGGGGGACATGTATAAGAAGCATGAGACGTGAAACAAGATAACCCAGGATACACAAAGTTTACAATCCCCCAGGGGAAATATTTCTATAATATACAGTATAACACATAATCTTGTGTACCTGTAGACAGAGTGATGGCACTGAGTTTGACCCTGTAGAGGTTGCTCCGGACTTGCCACCGTTGCACCATGGGATATCCCATACCCTCGCTGAACTGGGCATCTCCTAAGGTACACAAACACCACCAAAACACAAAAGAAATAAAAATCCATAAGCAACAGATAATGTCTCTATCATCAGAACGACACACAGACTCTAACTTTCAGGTTGAACCTACTGAGAAAGCTAGAACCATCCTATGAACCCCTGAGGAACCCAGTTCTCTCTGTGTGTTTGTACTCTACTGATACCGAGCAAGCCAAAGCACACTTTTTTTCTGATGTAAACAGTTACATAACACCAAAATGCAGAGAAAGATCATAGTGTTGCTTTTATTTTGTCCTTTTGAAACCTACAAAGGAAGAAAAAAGTGGAGGAGAGAAGAGGTGAGGGGAAAGGAGGATGAAAAGAAGAACTCAACTCTATGAGATTAGGGTGATGAGAAATGTGTGTGTGTGTGTGTGTGTGTGTGTGTGTGTGTGTGTGTGTGAGAGAGAGAGAGAGAGAGAGACAAACCCATGAGGAGCTGCAGGTTAGGTAGAGGTTCTGACAGCACTCCTCTACACTGCTCTTCCACAGGCAGAGGGATGACCATCAGTCCATCAGCCAGTTGAGGAAAATCCTTAATAAAGTTGTTGTCTCTGTAACAAGAAATGAGAGAAACAAAAGACTTTAAACTGTAGCTTCAAAATCTGATTGGTTTTTTGTTGGAAATCTGCTGATGTGTCCTTTATTACATTCTTGTTTCTGGTGCACAAGATATCCTGACTCTCTCTCTCTCTCTCTCTCTCTCTCTCTCTCTCTCTCTCTCTCTCTCTCTCTCTCTTTCTCTTTCTCTCTCTCTCTCTCTCTCTCTTTCTCTTTCTCTCTCTCTCTCTCTCTCTCTCTCTCTCTCTCTCTCTCTCTCTGGTGCACAAGATATCCTGACTCTCTCTCTCTCTCTCTCTCTCTCTCTCTCTCTCTCTCTCTCTCTCTCTTTCTCTCTCTCTCTCTCTCTCTCTCTCTCTCTCTCTCTCTCTCTCTCTCTCTCTCTCTCTCTCA
>NC_083485.1:14934349-14946849 GCF_030014155.1 Tachysurus vachellii
CCTTAACGGAAAAAACCTTAGTCCCTAGCCCAAACCCTAGTCCCTAACCCAAACCCAAACCCTAGTCCCTAACACAAACCCTAGTCCTTAACGGAAAAAACCTTATTCCCAAACCCAAACCCTAGTCCCTAACCCTAGTCCCTAACCCAAACCCAAACCCTAGTCCCTAACACAAACCATAGTCCCTAACGGAAAAAACCTTAGTCCCTAAGGCAAACCCTAGTCCCTAACCCTAGTCCCTAACCCAAACCCTAGTCCTTAACGGAAAAAACCTTATTCCCAAACCCAAACCCTAGTCCCTAACCCAAACCCAAACCCTAGTCCCTAACACAAACCCTAGTACCTAACGGAAAAAACCTTAGTCCCTAACTCAAACCCTAGTCCCTAACCCTAACCCTATTCCCTAACACAAACCCTATTCCCTAACGGAAAAAGCCTTAGTCCCTAACCCAAACCCTAGTCCCTAACCCTAGTCCCTAACCCAAACCCAAACCCTAGTCCCTAACGGAAAAACCTTAGTCCCTAACTCAAACCCTAGTTTCTAGCCCAAACCCTATTCCCTAACACAAACCCTATTCCCTAACGGAAAAAACCTTAGTCCCTAATGCAAACCCTAGTCCCTAGCCCAAACCCTAGTCGATGACAGAAAAGACACTAGTCCCTAACCCTAATCCCTAAACCAAACCCAAACCCTAGTAATATTATTACATACATTTTATAGGAATAATGTTTGAACCAGACCATGTAAGACCTTTTAAACTGTGTACAAGTAAATATTATGATTACAGAAGCATTTGATATCTGCTTGAAAATCCACCGTTTTATTATGTCAGTAATGAAACATTATTTTATTTATATAAGAAAATCTACAGAAAACACCTGCTGCTGTTTTTTTCTGACAATAACAGGACTTGTAATTATAGATCATTAGATAGAGTACTGTATATATACCAGATAAGGATTTTCTATTTCTAACACACACAAACACAAGTATATTTTTATTGTCTCTTAACTTGCCTTGTGTTGACACTTGAATATAATAATCCACCTTCGCATCTGCCCACTCCGAATCTGTTCTTTTCCCCCGACTCCAAACATGTGTTGAATCTAAATATTCTACAAAGCACAAGAAATTCGTTCACATCTGCTCAGGTCCTCGAACACTTCCACAACTAAGGCCCAGATTTTGATAAGTGAGTCCTCCAGAATTGTTAGCACGACAGAATTCATAACCACAGCTTTTTCTGAAACCTGGCATTACAAACCCTTGTGTATTCATTGTGTTGAAATATTGAACCCAGTGTCCTCCTACAAAATCCTACAAAACCAATGAGCTCCAATTTGTCTGGTCCATCCTTAGGGCTATGACGTCCTTGTCGTACCCGACTCACTCGCTGTATTAGAATGATAAAAAACTAATAACAAAAAAATAGACGTTTGCTTACACGTGCTTGGAAACCTGCTTCTGGGAATCTCAGTCCTGTTCGCTGCTGGGTCATTTTACAGAAATGAGGTCTTGCTGTGTAGTGTTCTGTGTGTGACAGCACTGTTATTAGACCATGATTAGTCTGGATCATGAGCCAGGAGGAAAAAACTTTCCCTTGTGAATGTGAGTGAGTGGTGGAGAAAACAGAGGGGTTTAGTAAAAGTCATGCTGAAAAGGTGTCACCGGAGTGATGGAGAGGCATGCACTGGAGCAGGATGGAGGGTTGGATAGATGCATACTGTAGATGGATGTGTAGGTGAATGGATGGAGGATTAGTTGACGAATGGATAGAACTCTTAATTATTTAAATGACAAAGTAATATGATTCAATGAGCCATTTATGACTGATAAATGGATGGTGTTTTATGAAAGATGAACAGAGAAAGTTAAACAGTTTTGTAGAAGAACAGATGGATGGATGGATGAAAGGATGGATGAGGATCAGTAGGAATCATGGATGGATGGATGGATGGATGAATGGATGGATGGGTGGATTGTTGAATCAATGAATAGGTGGATGTACAGATAGGTTGGAGGAGATATCAGTTAAGGTTAGGGGTGACTAGAAGTATAGACGAATGAATGAATGGTTTGATGGACAGATGGATATATGGATGAATGACTGAGAATTCTATGGTTGATACATAGATGGAGGGATGTGTTTAATGCTGATTGAATAGGCAAAAGATGGATGAATTGATAGAAGAATTGTTAGATGAAAATGGGTGGAAATACCTATAAGTTAGTTGGAAATATACGTTAGGGTTATGGGTGATGGGTAGGGTGGATGAATAGGTGGATGGATGGAGGAATGTATGTATGTATGGATGGATGATTTGGTGGACTGATGAGTGCATGGATGAATAACTGAAAACTTTGGTCAATATGTAGGTGGAAGGATGCGTTTAATAATGGCTGGAGGGATGGATGGATGAGTGGATGGATGGATGAATGGATAGATGGATGGATGGATAGATGGATGGATGGATGAATGGATGAATGGATGGATGGATAGATGGATGGATGGATGGATGGATGGATGAATCAATGAATGAATGGATGGGTGGGCAAAAGATCTGTATATAAAAAGGGGAATACAGAATTTGTGGATGGATGAATGGATGGATGCAATACTGAATATAAAAACTATATGAAGGATAGATGCAAGGGTGGATGTATAGATAGGCTGGAAGGTTGTATCTGCTGGGGAGTTAAGAGAAGAAATGAATGAATAGATGAATGATTTAAAGGCTGGATTGATGGATTGTTGGAAAGAAGGACTGGATGAATGCAACCTTGGATTAACATGATGAGAAATGTGTGCATGGATGTGCATGGATGTGCGGGTGGGTATACAGGCACTCGGATGGACAGATGGTGAGATAAGATGGATGCTGGATGGATGGACAGATAGATGACTGTATAGACAGATGGCTCGGATGGGTACATGGACGCTTGGCTTAATGAATGTAGAGATAAATTGACAAATGACTGTCAGAATAATACAGAAGAATGAACAAGAAGATGGATGGATAGAGGAATGCAAGGCTGGAGTAATGCATTAACAGATGAACAGATCTTTATTTATATTTACGTATATTTAGTATGAATGTAATATTAAATACTAAACTATTTAACTCAATGCTTTCAGATATTAACCATCAACATTTGCTTCCTGTTAGACATGTCAACCATCCCATCTAATTACTCTTTAAACTACCCATAATTCTGTCATTCCTTGGTAAAATAAACACTCACGGCTAGTTAATAGTGGAGTGTTAATGAATTAGCTCAGACTGCTGTTATTTGCCTGGCTGTTTTATTATAGGAGGTGAGCAGCTGTCAGTGTGAGAAAAGCCTCTATCTTGTAGATGCAATGAAGTCTCACAGCTTCCATCATTCACACACACACACACACACACACACACCCACACACATAGTGACAGACACAGTGTGATTGGTGCAAAAGCTACAACATGGCCCTTCATCGCTTTGACACCTCACTATTGGCAGGAACATATCCAGTTGGTCGGCCATATTGCCGGAGACAAGCCGAGAATGAAATGTTCGCCTGCGCCTTTGACTCAAATTATCAGTCCTGTGTTGTATTGCCAAAGAGCAAATGGGTCTCTCATCTTGACGAGTGTCTTTTTTTTATTTTTATAACAAATACACCGCTTTTGTATTTTTAAATCCAAAGACATGGTAGCTGAGGCGTCGTTAATGTGAACGAAAAGAGAAGCACGGCCGTCTCGCGTAATATTGGAATTAAAAACAGGCCTTCTGGATAGCACAGAGGTTTGTGAAACATGTGTAGCGTATATGATTTCAAATGTGTGTGTGTGTGTGTGTGAGAGAGAGAAACAGAGAAAGAGAGAGAGAGAGAGAGGCTAAATGAGCTATATAAAGTGTTTAGAAATGACAAAATGCATCAAATAAGCTCACTACGCTACAGCACTACAGATTAGCAGAGAAAATTCAAGTGTGTGTGTGTATGTGTGTGTATGTGGGTGGGTAGGTGTTTATGAGACTGTATATACAGAGATGACATGCTGTCTAGGTCATTAATTCAGCTAAAAACAACTAAAAACAAACACTTTTCTAGACTAAATACTCACAGAGAGCTGACTCATATTACAGTTACACAACAATTAAGGCTACATGCATGGCTACATACAGTACATACATGGTGAAAATCAAAATCAGAAAAAAAATTCATTAGCAAGTCCAGTGAAAGCTCCAGTGAAAGTACATGACTGGCTGGAAGTCTAATTAAATAAGCATACAAAAGTAACAACGGTCACAGTGTAGTTCCTGTCCCTGCTTTGTCTTTAGCTAACATTTCTGCTCGATGTTCTCTCATCGTGTTATCCGAGTCTCGCTAGCGTCTTCCACTGTTGTGTTGTGCTGCCTTTGGAGTTATCAACTGTGGGCTGAATGTTGTTCCAGAAAGATCTCTAGCATTAAACTAATTAAAAATGCTTAGTAAATTTTTTTTAATATATATATATATATATATATATATATATATTTTTTTTTTTTTTTTTTTGCGTGTCAGCCTCAGGATGCTGTCTGGCACTGAGAAATTTACACTATGAACAGACTTCACTGAGAAAAAAAATCTAAGCTAATTAGCCAAGATCCATGTTTATACTGCACACTTTAGATTCCGAGAACATTATAAAATGATGTGGTCTGAAAACCCACAAAACTGATGTTTACAGTTTAGTATCATGTTTCCTTGGTGAAATCTAACTCCTTGCCATTTTATTGACTCTTTTTAGTATCAGTGTGATATTCCTGGTAAAATGAAGGCTACATAAAATAAAAACAGATTAAACACCACTTTATTATATTAGACATTACATGTCCAAGTAACTGGACATACAGGGAAAGCAATAAGGATCCTAGAAGAGAACCCTGTGGGATGCCATAATGCATTTATTTTAATCCCTGAACAAAGACCACTTAAACTGGCCATGTTTTAATTGTGTCCATGAAAATATAGTAGTCTTTGAGGTCATATGTTGGTTATTAATATATATATATATATATATATATATATATATATATATATATATATATATATATATATATATATATATATATATTTTTTTTTTTTTTATTAGGTCTGACCACTAATTCATATATTCCCCATGAACAGAAATGTTGTGGCCAGAAGAAGTCTTGACAACAAAAGAAGTCTTGACAACAAAAGCTCAAGGCTTAATATGTTGTAGAATATCATAACATCACGTCACCATTTAATTATGTCTCAGAAATTATTCAACTCTTTGTGAGTTCACGTTGACTTTTTTTAAAGCCACTGGTATGATCTGCAGAAACTTTGGGACTTCGGGAGGTGGAGCTTAGCGTAATGATACCAAATAAAGTGTGGAATTATGCTTGTCCAAAATGGTGTCCCATATAATGTTAGAGCATTAAATTTTATGGAGGAGATTTGTTCATATCTATAGATCGAGACAGCTAAACTTTATTATAGCTCCATTGCGTAGCTAGAAAAGCGAAAAGAATTTGAGGTGACAATTTGAGAAATAAAACTCCGATCCTATCCGACGAGGCCTGAAAAGGACTCCAGATTCCAGTGACCCACAGGAAACATTTATGACCTCCATTTATTTTAACGTCCACAGACACCTCGGGTTCCTCTTGCTATCATTGCCCCATTACACGCTTTTCCTTTCAGCGTGATATGAGCCTACGCAGCCTGTGTCGGAGAGCTTACTGCCTGCCTATCTCTTTGTAACATCTCCAGTCTTATTTTTGCCCTTGAAAGCGTAAGTTTATTTCCACTCCACAAGCCTTAAATTCTGAGATTTATAAGACCTGGCATGGGATACAGAGAGGCCAAATATGAGCAATAATCTCAGCAGCTTTAATATCTGTTGCTTGAAGAGTGCATGCGTAATGAGCAAGCGAGAGTCGCCACTACAGTGTGATAAAGCTGCAATGTCACCCCGGAGTAGCACAGCGCAGCCAGCCAACAAACTCACCCACTTTATCATGTTCATAAAGCACAACAAGGCCTGAATTATGAATTAAATAGTTGTTAGGGCAGTGCCGGGTGCCGTAATTTATGCTCTGCTCAAACAATGGAGTGTTTACTTTAGCAAGCAAACACTTGGAGTGCGCAGTTTATCAAGGCACAATGGAATGTGAAAGTAAACAGATTAGACACTGATTAAGTGCTAGTCAAGCACTGCAAGGAGTTTGTTCTCAGATTCGGGTATTAGGATTTATAGCCAAAGGACCTGAGCACCGGGAGTCGATCCTGATTGACTTTTGTGGAAAGTTGAACATTTTAGATTGCAATGGATTTCTTAAAAGCATTACTGTATGTATTCGATTCAGTAGCCAGTCAGACCCTTTATAGGCAGGTTATAAGCTTTACATTCTGTAAGTGTGGTTTTATCACGAGCGCGAGACTATACCCGCGTTCACACTGTACGCTACGGCTAAAAGTACAGTCTTTGTTGCCACTGGAAGTAACTAGAAATAGTTTGCTTGTTAAAGAATCCATGTTGTGGCCGGTGTTGTATAAGATGTTACAAAAGTTCAGCGTTAACGTGTAAAGCATCTAATCGTTATGTAGAACATCATGCATTACCAGTGAAAGCACGGAGGTTTGTCTTTTGATCGTTTTCTCTGTCTCTTTTTTGCTAAGTTGCTCATTTGTCCGAGTTTTAACAGTGCCGTGGGGTTAGAAATGAAAAATACCAGAATTAAAAAGACCTTGAACTCGTTTGAAGAGAATACGAACACAAGCCAAGTCCTGTACTCTAATGACTCGGACATGTTCTAATAATGAACTGGCTCATTTGTAGGCACCGTACATTTCTCTTAATAGAATTTTATTCCAACTTTTAACCGCAATACTCTTCATATCATCTATTATCATTTCCTTATCTCTCTTTTCCACCTTGAGACCTTGTCCTCTATTTCTTTTTCCTCCTCTGTACGTTCCCAGATGGTAAAGGGTCAGGCATGACCGACCAGACCTCATCGTCCACCCAGGACATTTATTACACTAAAAGTAACAGCCGACATTTTCGTATCAGCTGCCGGGGCAATGGCGGAGGTCTAGGAGGTGACGTGCTAACTAGTAATGCAGGAAGAGGAACTCTATTTGTGATTTAACGAGTGTATAAAGTGGTGTTGACGTGAACTGGCTGCTCGTGTGTTAAAGCACACTTCCTTACCTGAGCACTAGAGGACTGTCGTAAGATGCTTTATTGTGGATCGTGGAAGGAACGATCGGTTTGTTAATGTGGTTTTTACTCCTTAACTGTTTCCATGACAAGAATAAAAGAAGCTAAATTTGAACCTGAAATACATACGTGGGCATGTGAATCTCATATGAAATTCTTGCCTTTTTTTTCTTTAATATTATTTTTTTTTATAGCCATAGTAACTTATTCTTCATGTTTTGGATTAAACTGTTCGTTATTAAAGGGATTAATTATTTTCGGTTGAATTGCTAAAGTGAAAGACGTTTACGTGAACCGGCCATTTTGACTGGATTTCTGTGACAAGCTTAACGTGATGGAACTTTAACCTAAGTAAAAACTTGTTTCAGACATTCTATAACATTAAACGTAACCATAAATGGATAAAAAGTACAGTGTGTGATTGGAGATTTAATAAAAACAATTCTAGTTGTGGTAGAAGATCAATGGATGCTTCAGGACGAGCTACTGTACAAGTGCTGCTTTTTTAACAGCTGGGTTAATCTGAACTTATTGCAACGTAAACACAGAAATCTACAGTATCTGAAATATTCCTATATATACAAAATGTTGTTACATAAAACAAAGCGAAAGGACGTAAACCTGCAGCTGTTAGGGTTTTATATCTTTTAAAAGTAAGGATTATCCACTTCACCCGAGGAAAGGATGTATGTACAGGCCGTGTGCTCAGCTACCTACCGATTAAACTGCTTGTAGCTTCTCTAAGTGTCCTCTAGTTGGCAACAAAAACAACCTGTTATTATATAACTAACATCTGTGAAGCAGAATACAAGACAACAAGGTTGTAACAGTAACGTTTCTTCGTTGTGCCACCACATTACTGATCATTTTCTAAGCCGTGTTTAAATCCTTAATCACATTTAATATTTTAAAAATATTGTTTAAAAATTGTTTAATTGAAATGTTTAAAAATTTCTTTAAGACTTAATATTAAATAAAAGCCAAAGATAATATAATATATATATCGTTGCTGTCAGGCGGAATCCTCGTATCTCCAAAACCGTTATTTTTCAGGAAATACAAAAAACGGCGTACCTTATCTGCAGTACACAGGGTTTAGTCCGCGTTGCAGTGGATTGTCTTGCGCTAAATTCATGTCCTCAGACGAGCACCAGAACTAGCGGGGGTCAAGATTTTTTTTTTCTTTGAGCCCAGTGTTTTGAAGACATTTGCCTCAGAAGACATGTTGATTCGTTGCGACTCTTCTTGAGGAGAAATATGCTGTGAAGCTCTCCCGCGGAGTGAGGAAGAGGTGGACAGTTGAAGTGTCCAATGGAGTTATGAGATTTGTGCTCAAGCTATTTTCAAGACTTTAGATTGGTTAATAACTTGTAAAAATAACAGACCCATGTGGGGACTGACCAATAGCATCGATATGTGAAAAAATATGAAATTGACCAAATTTGGACATACGAGGTTTCCGCCCGACAGCGATGATATAAATAAATGTATATATAAAAAGAGAGAGAAAAAAGAACATGCACTAATCCAAATCGTGTTTAATCATGCAACAGTGTTTATTAAGTAGATGAATAGGGAGCTACAGATGTCTTGCTGCTAAATAAAAAGTTAGGATTCAGAATGGTGTGTAATGGATCTCACTAAATGAACCCTGAAAGCTCAAGACCCAGACAGAGAGAGAGATTGTTTTGTCTGGCAGCTTAATAGACACAGTTTCTAAAAAAAATTTAAATAAACATGCTTTCGTTTCCCCAGAGTCTCATTGTGCAGCACGTTATCAGTGCTGATGAATGAAGATGGCTAACAGGCGGCCCGCAGGTCCTCTCTCGCCTGTGAGCGACACTTGTTCTGTTTTGAATGTGCAGATTTGATAAAAATTACATTTGTGTGTCTGGGTGTCACTCGGTGGAATGAATACACTAATTAAACCTGATTTCATTTCTATTGTATCGAGATCGCAGACGGCTGATAGCCGGTGCCAAGAGCTGCGACCTTGGATATTATCAACCGAGACACATAGAGACGTGGGAAGAAAAGAAATTCAGCAGGTGATTTAATAGAAAAAAAATAACTGAGAGATGAAGGGATAACATGGGGCAAAGGAGAAAGGTTGGTTATCCCAGCAGGTTGAACTGAACACGGGTTAGCATCCACAGAATTCACAATAAAAATAATTGAATAAAAAAAAAAAAAATAAATAAAAAATCTGAATGATGCAGATATTTGCATATAAAAATTTTTTTAATCGCACATTAATTAGCAAGCACGTGCATGTCAGAGCTGATTTACGTTTAGCCACGCCTACAAAAATCCAACAAAAAGTGCCAAAAATGACATTTAAACTGCAACAGAGCGCCACCTAAGGGTGGCAGGTGGTAAATCTACTCTCCCAAAAATGCAGCTTAACCACTGCAGCGCCTCAGTGAGTCGTTCTCCCTTTATAGCACCATGTTAATGTTAATTTATTTATCTAATCCCGTTAGTACGAGATTAACGTTCTCTCACCTTAACATGTTCTAAATGTTATCGTTTCTGTAGTGACAAATAACATGGATTAACGGAAGGAGTCTCCAGCGTCAGCGCTCTGTAATAATTAGAGGTAGAGCTGAAGGGTTTTCTAACATGATTACAAGAAAAAAAAGAGAAGCCGGTGAGGGATAAACGGATAAAAAAATCTTTTCTTTAATAAAATACAATTGTAATGGAGAACAGCTCGCAGACTTACATACAACTCCTTACATATCGGTCTTCACTGAAAGAAGATTCTTGGGTTTGTCTCATATTGATTCATTGGTTCCTACAGGCATAATTTATTGAATTTTTTTAAATCTCCCCGCTAAGGAAACAGTCTAATTACACTCAACCTTTTGTCGCTGTCACATTTCTACATGAATTTAACGTCGCCGTCCTTCAGGCATTGAAAAAAATTCCTCAGTCGTCCAAAAAGCCCACAGAAAACTCCACGCCTTCAGCTGGACGTCTTATCGCTAACACACGCTGCAGCATATGCGACCGAGGAGCAGGAGACGATAACGTGTAATCTGCTTGTTTTTTTTTTCATGAAAACGATTAACAGGTCAGAGTAATTGGCACAAAATGGTGTGATGTAGAGATTCGCAGCCGGTCAACGCGTGTGGGTGGAGAGCGGACGCTTCATAAAACGCTGTCAGTGAGCGAATTTTGCTCATTTTTAACAGGCTATTTGTCTGAAAAGATATTTTTTTTCCCCTATTCAGAGGGTCAACTACATGGCAAGCTTTAAAGTTTGGCACTAATTGTGTAAAAATACAAGTAATGGACGGACGGAATGTGAACTCAAGCTGGTGTAGTTGATTCTCAAATACTCAGTCAGAAATACATTCACTTTAATCGATAATAAATTCTGCAATAATTCATTAATATGCATCGTGTTGTCCTTGACGGAGGACCGAGCTTAGGGCCGCATGCTGGTGCTGGAGCTTCTGCCATTAAATCTGCACTAATCCCTTCACATCTGACCACAGCAGCATGAAAACACACACACACACACACACACACACACACACACACACACACTGCTCTGACCATCAGGAGAGAAGCCTGGCCTCAGCAATACTAGACTTTTCATTTGACCTTAAACCAAGTTGTTCTGGAGCGTTTCGTACTTTTACTACGACTTCAATGTCTTATCCATTTTGTGATGAAATACCTGCAAAAATATCTTAAATATCATCACATCTACTGTATCTAATTCTTCTTGGTTTAGTTTTAAGTTTAACAAATTTAACCAAACCAAATATATCGTCGCTGTCAGGCGGAAACCTCGTATGTCCAAATTTGGTCAATTTCATATTTTTTCACATATCGATGCTATTGGTCAGTCCCCACGTGGGTCTGTTATTTTTACAAGTTATTAACCAATCTAAAGTCTTGAAAATAGCTTGAGCGCAAATCTCATAACTCCATTGGACACTTCAACTGTCCACCTCTTCCTCACTCCGCGGGAGAGCTTCACAGTATATCTCTCCTCAAGAAGAGTCGCAACGAATCAACACGTCTTCTGAGGTAAATGTCTTCAAAACACTGGGCTCAAAGAAAAAAAAATCTTGACCCCCGCTAGTTCTGGTGCTCGTCTGAGGACAGGAATTTAGCGCAAGACAATCCACTGCAACGCGGACTAAACCCTGTGCACTGCAGATAAGGTACGGCGTTTTTTTCATTTCCTGAAAAATAACGGTTTTGGAGATACGAGGATTCCGCCTGACAGCGACGGTATGATTATTAATAAGTTGCGTTTCTGCCAACAGGGGACAAAAATGAGAAGTGAGAATAAATAAATAAATAAATAAATTGATTAATAATAGTTCACAGTGACGAAATTTGGATCGAGATCAAGAAATTTTCACTTGCGATAAGACACCGAGTGAAACAGCTCACTTTTCAACTTAATAAACAGCTTTAAAATCTCAATAAACTCTTAAAAAAATAATTTCTGTTCCATCTTTTTTTTTTTGTCAACGTTAGTAAAGAATAGAAGCCTTTATTTTGTCACTGCTATATTACAGCACACTGAAATTTGTCCTTCACGTATCTAAACTTTGGAGGTGGGGGTCAGAGCACAGGGTCAGCTACTGTATGATACAGCACCACTGGAGCAGAGAGGGTTAAGGGCCTTGGGGTCCCAGGGGCCCAACAGTGACAGATTGGCAGATTGAACACTGATCCTCTGATCAACAACCCAGAGCCTTAACCACTTGAGCCACCGCTTTCCTCTTTAGCTTTATTTAGCCCCTTTTAGCTTTCTTTCTGTTTTTGGGCTCAAAATCACTTCCTGGAAAAATTTATAAATATATAGTTAATATGATGATATCCATCACATCTGGTACCATCTAAAATGTAAAAGGAAGTGTGATTTAGGTGACCGCAGTCTCCGTCGATGTGTACAGTACGTGCTGATCTGAAACGGTCAAACCGGCCGTGCTAATTTATTCCGATTTACACACCAGGTTTAATTTATGCGCTGTTTTGATTTCCAGTCCTGTAATGATTCAGTGCTTCCTAGAGGCCTCTTTTTTTATCAGCTGGCTGCATAAGACTTTGCTTATGACCAACAGTCTAATTACACACAATGGCCCTATTGCACCCGAGCGTGTGTGTCTGTGTGTGTGTGTGTGTGTGTGTGTGTGTGTGTGTGTGTGTGTATGTGATGGGAATTAAATCAGACTCATTTCTGCTGCTGTGGCTCTGGACCTCTCCCCAGTCCTTGAGGAGTTCTTCTCCTGGCTGCTGTGTGATTATGGACAAGG
>NC_083485.1:14951849-14969349 GCF_030014155.1 Tachysurus vachellii
GTCGTGTTTTATTCCACTCTAAAATGATCACGCTACTTATACAGTATGCACTCGAGTGTTCCGTTTAATCAGAGCGGTTCATCCATAAAGCCACCTGTATTAGCTCGCGCTAGCGCTGATACGGCCTTGATAAAGCCTGGTACTGTGGCCTTCAGAGACTAGAAGTTAAGGTTGCACTTTCATAATTATGATGCTTCATAAAGCTCTAATAACATGATTTAGATCCTTCCTTGATAACTTAAAATCATGCGGTAAAACTATTGCTTTAATAGCGTATGATGTAACGAGCAATTTCTAATTCACAACAACTGCTAAATAATTCTAAAGCAGCTGTAACATTTTTATACAACATTTAAAGTGTCACCTGAGTGGATTGTGTAAACTAAATACGTTCAGTCCTGATTTCCAGGTTATTACACATTTAAGTAGCGTTAATTAAACTCAGGACAGGAATCTACTTTAGCTTAATGCTACATATGCATGTTGGTGTCATTTTTTGATTTGTTTAATCGAATCGATTCATTTTTTGAAATCGAAAATCATGTTTTTGTAATGTGATGTTTATAATGACTTGTGTTACAACATGATTATAAGCTGTCTAGGTATTATAGAATCATTATACAGCATTATTGGACATTTATAACACATTAATAAAGAGTTCTATAGTGTTATAATTTCTCCAAGCATTCCTTTATTATAATGTTTATGTATTATTATTATTATTATTATTATTATTATTATTATTATTATTATTATTCATTCATTCATCTTCTACCGCTTATCCGAACTACCTCGGGTCACGGGGAGCCTGTGCCTATCTCAGGCGTCATCGGGCATCAAGGCAGGATACACCCTGGACGGAGTGCCAACCCATTGCAGGGCACACACACACACACACTCTCATTCACTCACACAATCACACACTACAAACAATTTTCCAGAGATGCCAATCAACCTACCATGCATGTCTTTGGACCGGGGGAGGAACCTGGAGTACCCGGAGGAAACCCCCGAGGCACGGGGAGAACATGCAAACTCCACACACACAATGTGGAGGTGGGAATCGAACCCACAACCCTGGAGGTGTGAGGCGAACGTGCTAACCACTACGCCACTGTGCCCCCCATTATTATTATTATTATTATTATTATTATTATTATTATTATTATTATTGTTATTATTATTATTATCATTAGTCTACCAAATGTATTAAAGGCATCATTATAAACTTGTAAAGGATTAGAAGTTATAATAATTTATAAATAATGGTTTTCCAAGGAATATTTGACAGATTCGGTCTAACATGAACAAAACTAGCCATTTTTTTTAACAGCTGTGTAACTTCTCTGTGATTCATAGCGTCCGTTGCCTCTATAAACCGGTGTGGTTCACGAGGATAATCACGGCCACGTCCATGCCAGTATCCAGCACATAAATGTCCACAGCGTACGACACAGTAAATAAATTCCAGCGCTGGATCGGAGCAAAAGCCAGACAGAAAGCATCAGCGTGTGAGATTTTAGAGTCTCAGATCATTCGTCTTGATTATCAGAGAACCCCGAATGGCTTTTTAAAGGCTTAACAGCACTGGGATTAACTCTTAACCCATAACATTTAGGACTACAGTTTAATTCACAGGCATCGACTCGCTGCTTCTTATACTGTATGACGACGGGCCAAAATTCCTTCTGATTAGACAGAAATATTGTAAAGAGAGAAAAGAAAAGAAATGCAACTGATCCGATTTAGTTACCATTAAAGATAAATAAGCTTATTTATTAAGCCTATTATTAAAGCTTCATAAAGCCCTATAAATGTTTCCCTTATGAAGACTGGAACCACTTACAGTAGTTAACATCATGTAATAATGCTAAATAGCATTTTATACCTTAGCTACAGATGATTATGTAGGATTATTACAGTTGTAATTTAGGGTTTATGTATCCCTACGAACACAAGATTAATTAATAATGCTGAATATCAATGTGTATCTATTATACAGGTGCTTATGTACTGTAGGTTTATGTCAGTTGTAATTGAGGGTTATGTAAACTTATAAACACTTCCCTGTAGTAAAATTGACCCACATTTTTAGCAGGATGTATTAATGCTAATTATTAATTTTGTACCATCATAGATGTTTATGTAGATTCATGTCAGTTGTAATTAAGGGTTATGTAGCATTATAAACACTTCCCTTTGCTAAAATAGACTTACTTTCTTAACATGGCATAATAATGCTGTGGGTATGAGGTTATGTGGGTTATGTTGCGTTATGAACACTTAATTAACATGATGTAATAATGCTGAATAGGCATTTGATACCTTTACAGATATTTATGTAGGTTTATGCCAGATTTCATTGAGGGTTATGTAGCTCTATGAATGATTCCCTTAAAAAGAATGAAACCACTTAGTTCACATTATGTAATAATGCTGAATAGGCATTTTATACCTTTACAGATATTTATGAAGGTTTATGTCAGATGTCATTGAGGGTTATGTAGCTCTATGAATGTTTCCCTTAAAAAGAATGAAACCACTTAGTTAACCTAATGTAATAATGTTGAATAAGCATGTTATAGCTTAGCTATAGAGGAAATATAGGGTTACGTCAGTTATATTAATGTTTATGTAGTCCTATAAACACATCGCTTTAGTAACTTGGTTAAATAACTGATTACTTATGACGTCTTAATGATGCAGTAATTAACGTTAGTCAAGTGAGTATTTAATTCTTACCGGAAGGTCATCTGAAACACCTGACCCAGGTTGACCTCTTGAGTCTTGTTGTTGTAGCCGTGCAGCATTTCGCTGAAGAGCGTGTCATTGAAGCGAGAGTCCTGTTTAGGACACTTGGGGCCTTCACAGTTATCAGCTAGAAGAAGACAAGAGCGTCCATCTGCTGCCAGCTTGTATTCCTGCACACACCTGAGTGCTCATACACACACAAACACAAGAACACACAAAAGAAGCTCAGTGAGCAGAGTCTGAGTAGATCCTGGCACACAGAGGAAGGACAGCACAGTATGGGACTACAGATAAGATGTAATTTCAAATGTAGCTGCGAGCACCGACTGTCGCGGCCGAACACGAAATGAAAGTCGCTTTTTAGAGAACTGTGCAGAATTTGGGAAGTTCTCATTTCTCAGGAGGTAATAAACACAGCCATACGGTGTGGATTTATCCCAGGACTTAAAAACCCTGCAGGTCTGAAGGGCTTCGGTTTTTTTATTTTGTTCTGATATTAGTTTTGTGTAGAAGAGAGGAAACTTACTGGGTTTTGTTTATCTACAGCTTTAAACGGATGATCTGTATACTGGACAGGAAGAAGACTGAGCTTTAATACTGTGAGAGAATTTAGATTTTTACTTGCTTCTGTGAGTCACTTGTTTTCTCCACAGACCCTAGATTGGACGTTTTGTATTCTCTGACCGAGGAAGATTTACAATTCAGAGGCATAACTATATGCACCCCCTTGTGTATTATTTTGTTCTCACCCACAGAACATGAGCACGTTGTTGGAGGTGGGATCATCCGGCAGGGGTACGAGCTGCTGAAGACACAGTTGCTCACAGCCACCGTTAAAGCCGTCCGTACAGTCTGTACCCACGGAGTAGTCATAGCAACCAGATCCGTCCTTCATAGGCCGCAAGCCTTCGGGACACTGTACACGAATCAGAAAAACAAAAGGAAAAGACAGCAGGTGACCATGACGAGAGCAGAGGGTTGGAATGCAATGTCGAGGGATGCTATTAATTATTGGCACCTTTGAGACAACGGGAAAAAAATCGACTCAAATAGAAGACCAACAATTTCTCCATTCCAACAATCCTATAGAAGCTTTTTTTTCTCTTGAAATATATGTATAAAAATAACATAACTCCCCTAATAAAAATATCTAAGCTGACAAATTGAAGCCTTGAAAGAAAAAAGGCTTTCAGTCTTCACAAACAAAATATAATGGTCTAGACACAAAATAAAGTCGGTTTGTTATCCGTCGTTTCCAGGGAAACCAAAAAGCTTTCAACACAAAAGTGCCAAAAATGTATTGTGCTGCATAATCAGCACAATAAATGAAAAAAAATAAGGTTTCTAAAAGTTTGGAACAGGGAAATAAAAAAAGAAAAAGAAAAACAGTGCAATGATGGTTTAGTTACACAGCTTCCATGGATTAAAACATCACTCGAATTGCGTATTTTTATTTTTTTTTTAAATACATTCATTTTGCTTATGTAACTGACACCAGTGTGTTTAGACTCTCCATCCCTTCAAAGTGCTTGAGATTGTTTGTTGTATCACACAAAACTGCATCAGATGACAGTTTTAATAAAAGGAATTCATTTTAATGGACTAAAAATAAGCCGTAAGTGTCTCAGATAAGTGCTCGGTCAGATTCTCGTCATTTTATTCCTACAACGATTCCTATAGCAAATTAAAAGGATGACATAAAAGCTTCCAACCAAAGCAGAAATAAAATAAAATTGAATGTATAAAGATAGCTGGTGAATCATTCCATCCAAAGCTGATTCATTTTCCCAGATCAACGTTCCTTCTCACAGTGATAGCTGCAGGAGTTTCACCAGGTGTAAGTTATGACACGGCACCAGAACCACCATTATTAAAAACTTCAGCGTAAACATTCTGGCTTCAGTGATGTGATGACACCTCAGGGATCTTGTGTATCTCCAACACGTATTAAATAACTCCTGCAGTGCTCTCACTTTCCTCTCCAAACTTTTATGACTGCTAATTAACAAGCAGCGCGTCTTCGAGCTGTAGCGAGCGAACGTCGCCTAACTTTCTTCCTGAAGAGATGACGCATAAGTTCGCTCACAGCTCATGAGGTATAAATGCTTAAAATGTATTTTGTAGAGTTAAGTTTGCAGAATCCAATCATTTGATTAAACCTTACAGATGACTACCAATAAACAGTAGGCCACATTTCTTCTCTAGAACAAAATCTAGAAGATTTAACAGTTCTTTAGTTGTCCTTCACGTTCCATCTTTATGCTACAGTAGAGTGTTTCTCGATCAGAAATGTCTACAAGCATATTTGAATCATTTTAAGAAATTAACAGCTCATTTATCCAATAAACCCTCGAAGAACACTTGAAGAACCCTTGAAGAACCTGAAAGCATCAGTCAGACGATTCATCCTGGCACTTGGTACACCAAAAAAAGACGCTCTTCAAATGTTCTTTAAGGTTTCACAATAAATTAAGAGTTTAAAGCCTCCAAAAGCAGTTCTTTCATTTTCTAACATAGAAACACTAGTTGGGTTCTACATAAGACATTTAGAACCTTTTTCACCAGAAGAACAACCAAATGGAAGCTTAACAGTTCTATTTTTTTTTCTTTTTACTGTATTTGCTCAATACATAGGGTAGAAGTTATAATTTAATGGTGCACTCTTAGATAATGGTAGAACCCTATGACTTAGTGCTTCCCTATCATGGCTTCAGGTAGAACTCTAAGAAGGCTTATCTACTAAACCCTGAGGAACCATAAAAGAACTCAATGATTCAGTTGAACCATTTGTGGTTCAAGCAGAGCATCGGTGACGCTGTCCAATGTGAAAAATTTCATTCATTCATTCATTCATTCATTTTCTACCTTGGGTCACGGGGAGCCTGTGCCTATCTCAGGCGTCATCGGGCATCAAGGCAGGATACACCCTGGACGGAGTGCCAAACCATCGCAGGGCACACACACACTCATTCACTCACACACTCACACACTACGGACAATTTCCCAGAGATGCCAATCAACCTTCCATGCATGTCTTTGGACCGGGGGAGGAAACCGGAGTACCCGGAGGAAACCCCCGAGGCACGGGGAGAACATGCAAACTCCACACACACAAGGCGGAGACGGGAATCGAACCCCCAACCCTGGTGGCGTGAAGCGAACGTGCTAAACACTAAGCCACCGTGCCCCCCTGTGAAAAATTTATTTCCTTAAATTTGTGGCATTTTTTTAAAGCGTAATTTCATTTTAGGACCTTCAGTAAACATTTTATAAAAACGGAAAACGGACAAAAGTATCTAGTCAACGAATTAACCGAATCACAGAATCCATTTGACTCAGTGAATCAGTTGAATCAAATGCATCAAAACATTAGTAAGATATAAATTAAAGATAGATTTTACTGCAGAAGCTGCAGAAGAGTTAAATTAACTTTCAGGCATACAGATTTCTTCCCTATCAGAACTTAGCAGGATTAGCAGAAACATAGGATTAGGTTTGGCTGGGACAAATAATTGATGCAGATTGTAAAGAACCCCCCATAGAGCATCTGACGTACAGCTAGTCATTTGTGTCTCAATGTGTTTAATCTCAGCTCGGTTCCTTCTGGTAATCATATTCCACCCGGTTCTCCCTGAAGCATCTCTCTGTTATTATACACTGGTGTCCTGATAGCAAATAAAACACAGGCAAACAAAATGACTGGCGAAGCACTCAGCAGTCTGCAGCCTTCATGGGCAATTACACATTCATCACCTGATTTCTCTCAGAAGAGCGAAGTCAACGATGGGAATGAGTTATGAGCCATTATGTTCATGCCGCGATGGAACGCGAGCATATTTTCACGCTCAGGTGCTAATATACTGCACTCGGTGTCAACACATGAATATGAATTGCTGGAATGGAAATTGCATTTCCACCAAAAAAACTAAACAAAACAATTACACGAGGAAAAAGAAAGCACGAGTCACGAACACGTCAGATCGGAATTCAGCTGCTATTAATTTCGCTATTAATTTTGCGGATGAGCTGCACGGCATGAAGAATGAACATAGGCGAGAAGAAGAAGACAGAAAGAAAGCATCGGTTTGGATGACAACATGAATGTCTGTATGACTGAAAAAAAGAAAAGCAGGAAATAAAATGAAGCTGTCGTGTCAATTTGTTTTCAGTCCCATACATGTGCTTTTATTTCTGTTCTAATTCTGTTCTGTCATTGGCTGATTGCCCTAAAGTCGTCACCTGTTCTGTGTCTCTTTTAGCGGGATTAGTTGTTTTTTCCCCCATTTTTTCTTTCTTTCTTCTTTCTTTCCTCATATTTCTTTCTTTCTTTCTTTCTTTCTTTCTTTCTTCATATATCTTTGTTTTTTCTTTCTTTCTTTCTTTCTTTCTTTCTTTCTTTCTTTCTTTCTTTCTTTCTTTCTTTCTTTCTTTCTTTCTTTCTTTCTTTCTTTCTTCATATTTCTTTGTTTTTTCTTTCTTTCTTTCTTTCTTTCTTTCTTTCTTTCTTTCTTTCTTCATATTTCTTTCTTTCTTTCTTTCTTTCTTTCTTTCTTTCTTTCTTTCTTTCTTTCTTTCTTTCTTTCTTTCCTCATAATTCTTTCTTTCTTTCTTTCCTCATAATTCTTTCTTTCTTTCTTTCTTTCTTTCTTTCTTTCTTTCTTTCTTTCTTTCTTTCTTTCTTTCTTTGTACTTGGTGCACTCTGGTTTTTAAGAAACAACTTTTTATTTAAACCATTAAAGGCTACAAAAGCTATTCGAAACTCTTTCTAAGTATAAACATTTAAGGATGTTAAGAACCATTAATTATCAAGTCCCTTGATGAACCTTCACACTTTTAGATCAAGAGGTCTTTAAGGATTGTTGTAATGATTGCTCAGAGTCTGGAAGTGTCAAATCCATAAGGGGAAGTTTACTGAAAACACAAGCACAACAATCTAAACCTGTGGGTAAAGAGCGTGATCGGAGTTCCAGTAACACACTGTAAATGAGCTGAAACACGGCTTAGTACGGAGTGGCAACTAACAAAACTTTGTGTAGCAGTTAGCGCTAACGTGCTATTTGAGTCCAAACCCAGGAAGTGAACCCTGAAGTGGTGAAATTCTGCAGGAGGGCTCCCTCTAATGAGCAGGAGGGGAAGTCATGTTAGGAGTCGTTACAGCTGTTTAGAGGTTATTAAATATTTCAGGATTAATTAATTAAGTGTGTAACATTTTATCTGAGTATTTATAAGAATGTCGATCATGCTCACAGCTAATAAATGTACTAGCTCACAGATTCATATTCATTACTGATAATCCTATTCTTCTTCTTCTTCTTCTTCTTCTTCTTCTTCTTCTTCTTCTTATTATTATTATTATTATTATTATTATTACAGTAATAAATAACATGAGGTTAGACTTGTGTTGGTTTTCTGGTGATTTTTTGCTTAATAAATATTTGAGATCTTCACAATACTCTTCATAATGCCTTCAGTTTAAATGCTAATTGCACCACTAGCGTATGACATACACGCGTACTGAACACTTACACGCGTACACTTGTTTTTGATTCCCGTAGCCTCGGCCCTTGGTCAGTCGTGATGCCCCGCTGCCCTTCAGGAGCATCCTGTAATTGTTTTGGCATTTTCCATTTGTTCTGTTAATCCCTGCATTGATTTGATGATGGCTTTCACTAGACACTTGATCAATAGCCCAGAGCTCAGGACCGGTATAATGTTACTGTGTATTTCCTGCGCTGTGTAAACGATACACACTTCCTCCACTATACACACTTCCTCCACGATACACACTTCCTCCTCTGCTGAACCTTCTCCAGATTTCAGAGGAGAGCTGGTCTTTCTTTCTTTCTTTCTTTCTTTCTTTCTTTCCTCATCTTTTTTCTTTCTTTCTTTCTTTCCTCAACATTTTTCTTTCTTTCTTTCTTTCTTTCTTTCTTTCTTTCTTTCTTTCTTTCTTTCGTTCTTTCTTTCTTTCCTTCTTTCTTTCCTTTTTCTTTCTTTCTTTCCTCCACTTTTTTCTTTCTTTCCTCCACTTTTTTCTTTCTTTCTTTCTTTCTTTCTTTCTTTCTTTCTTTCTTTCTTTCTTTCTTTCTTCGCTACTCTTCTTTACTCTTCTTTCTTTCTTTCTTTCTTTCTTTCTTTCTTTCTTTCTTTCTTTCTTTCTTTCTTCACTTAATCATCTTTCTTTCTTTCTTTCTTTCTTTCTTTCTTTCTTTCTTTCTTTCTTTCTTTCTTTCTTTCTTCACTTAATCATCTTTCTTTCTTTCTTTCTTTCTTTCTTTCTTTCTTTCTTTCTTTCTTTCTTTCTTAACTTAATCTTTCTTTCTTTCTTTCTTTCTTTCTTTCTTCACTTAATCTTTCTTTCTTTCTTTCTTTCTTTCTTTCTTTCTTTCTTTCTTTCTTTCTTCACTTAATCTTTCTTTCTTTCTTTCTTTCTTTCTTTCTTTCTTAACTTAATCTTTCTTTCTTTACTCAACTTCTTTCTTTCTTTCTTTCTTTCTTTCTTTCTTTCTTTCTTTCTTTCTTTCATTACTCTTCTTTCTTTTTTTCTTTCTTTCTTTCTTCACTTAATCATCTTTCTTTCTTTTCTTTCTTTCTTTCTTTCTTTCTTTCTTTCTTTCTTTCTTTCTTTCTTTCTTTCTTTCTTTCTTAACTTAATCTTTCTTTCTTTCTTTCTTTCTTTCTTTCTTTCTTTCTTTCTTTCTTTCTTTCTTTCTTCACTTAATCTTTCTTTCTTTCTTTCTTTCTTTCTTTCTTTCTTCACTTAATCTTTCTTTCTTTCTTTCTTTCTTTCTTTCTTTCTTTCTTTCTTTCTTAACTTAATCTTTCTTTCTTTCTTTCTTTACTCAACTTCTTTCTTTCTTTCTTTCTTTCTTTCTTTCTTTCTTTCTTTCTTTCTTTCTTTCTTCACTTAATCATCTTTCTTTCTTTTCTTTCTTTCTTTCTTTCTTTCTTTCTTTCTTTCTTTCTTTCTTTCTTTCTTTCTTTCTTAAAACACAAAGCTTAAAAAAATAAGATTAAAAAAAACAAAGCTTACTTTTAAACATCTTGTCCTCTAAACCCAAAATATCCCTACAGTACATTCATCAACTCCGACCAGCTTCATCAAACCCTCCTGTGCAGTTTATCGTCTGATTTCTAAACAGCATCGACGTTACCCTGAAGATCCACAATCCTCTCTCGCATATCTGCATTAATGAGCGTTTTTTACTGGGTTCAATTCCTCTCACTTGCTTTGTGCGAATAATTCAATGACATGAACATATACATCAATAAGAGGTGCTTATACTGAAGCAGCAATAAAACCTTCTCACCATCTGCGAGGTCTGCACTGAACAAGCTGCTTATGGATGTACGTAACAAATGAATAACAACAACTTCAACCACAATCAGTTTTTCATTTCTTTCAAGCTTTTCACAGAGAAGACCTTCACCCTCGTGCTCTTATTATTCATTTATAGTTTTCAGATCCTACACACTGCATACTTTATTTTCAAAGTTTGGTGTTCATACCAGGAGTTTTTGATACCTACACAACGAAGTGCAAAATCCTGGACTTCTTGTTTTCTACATGTCTGGCTGTACGGCGGAGGTTTTCTAATCTATAACCCTGAGGATCAATAATCTGACTGGATTTATGCCCTTGGAACCAATAAACATCTGAAAACTAAAACATATCAAAAGTAAGTTTCTTTTTTTTTTACTAGACACTTCGCCGAATGACGAGGTTTCATAAAACTTAATAAACCTTTGTAAATGTTTCACGACTCAATCAAACTTCCAATCGTGTTTATTTTAATATCCGGAAAGATGAACTTGATGTAATGATCTGAGAATTTTATGAGTACAGAAGGAAGGGTGTAAAGGAGCGCTGGAGGCTTCCGGGCTTCACTCCGCCTTCGTGCTCTGATTCATTAGATACACGGTTCACCTCCAGCTTTTTAATCAGACGCCACACGATTAACAAGCTTCCTAGCAAAAGAACCCGTTTTTTTTTTTTTTTTTTTTTTAAGCAGAAGATGAAGGTCAGGATGGAAGGTACGACTTCAGGGCAGCATGAAAAAGCGTTTTATTTAGAAAAGGGAAAGAATCGGAAGCTCGAGTGTTAGAAGCAGTCATGACTTCAGGGTGCGTTTGACCTTCGCTGATGGACTGAGATTCGTATCAGATGTTCTCCGTGTCAATTCTCTCAACCAGAAAAACGCTGATTAAAAGAAATTTTTCCAACACTTTAAAAGAAAAGCTGCAGGATTTTAAAACATCAATTTTATTAAATTTTCTGCTAGTAAAAAAGTTTATACACTTACAATTCTGATAAACTTTCAACCACTAATGAAACCCCCTGCACTTAGCGCTAAATAAGTTAAAACACTATTTACACCTTCTGTCATCATGCATTTGTTTTTTGTTTTTTTTTATATGTACATGTTTTAAGATCAGATTAAACTCTGCGGTTCTTTTCCCTCTTGGGGATTAATAAAGTACTCTGTCTACACTTTAGTTTTCCACAGACGCTAATGTCTAGTAATGGATGACTACGTAAATAAATAATGTACACTCGTACAAAATGTAGAGCCCTTAAAGGTACTCGGGTTGGACCTTTGGGAGGTTCTACGTCAGGAGAGTCCGATCTTATCCGCAGAAAAATGGAGTGGGAGCTCATTGGATTTCATTCCAAGCTACACTTAAGGTACTGAAAGCCAAGAGTAACTGATGAAACATTTGGAATCGGGTTTGACTGGAATGTAAACCTGCACCAACCCCGGATCATGTTGAGTCTACTGGATGGGATTGGATCTCGCTGGTCTATATAGAGCGCTACACTATAGAGTAGATATATTCAGTAGATATAACCCTTGAGAAACTCTTAGGCAGTACAGAGCACTCAGACAGCTTTGGGTTCTAGGTATTAAAAAGAAAATAATTTCACCAAAGGAAAAATCTAAAATGGCCGACTGAACCACAAAGCAGCGTTTAACAACATGATGACAATGAATCACTAATCACTAATGGAAAAAGAATGTACACGCACACACACTCACACACACACACACACACACACACAATACACATTTACACAAAAAATACTGATTATAATAGACATGAATTTCTCATTAACGCCTTAATTTATTAACATCTACGTTTAAGGGTTCTCCAAAAAGCTCTCTAATGCCCCTTTTCCACCAAAAAGAACCAGGTGCTGGTTCAGAGCTAGCACTGGTGCTGGTTCAAAGTTGGTTCCACTGGAGAACCTTCTAAGAACCGGTTTGCCTTTCCACTGGCTAGAGAGCATCACAGAGCCGAGTCTGACGTCACTGTATACGTGTCACGTTTCCCAGCAACTTTAGCGCAGCAGCGGCAAACACAAACTCATCAATGGCGGATGTTGCTTTACTGTTAATGCTCATGGCTTTGTGATACATTAACATCCAAACGCGGCGAATCCAACGTGTACGTGCAGCTCCATGTAATCTGTATAAATGGAGGTTGTAACCAAGAAAGTACATAATGTTATTTTATCATTAACACAGAAAAAAGTTAGCCTTAGCATGTAGCTACTTACTATCATGTGTGCTGATAATGTCGCGGTAAAGTAAAAGTGTATTAAACATTAGTATACTTAAGGTACATTAACAAATGCGCTAACAGTAGCCCCGCCCACAGACCCGCCCACAGCCCCTGACACAAGCGGTTCTTAAGTCTAGACCAGCAACGTTTTGGTGCTACTTAAGAACCACTTTTCCTGGTTCAGAGCCGGTGCTTTGGCTGTCGAAAAAGAAAGAACTGGTTCTAAATTAGGATCCGAACCAGCACTCAAACTGCCTCGGTGGAAAAGGGGCATTTAGGAACCTCCTGACAGGTTCGAGATATTCAGTAGAACATACTGAGCAATAATCTGTGATTCGAGTCTAATCCATTTAATCCACACCTTCTTAGCAAAAAAAATGGTTCTTTATGGGTTCCTTAGAAGTTTATCCAATAATAAAAAATGGTCATACTTGAAATCTTCCTACAGGCAAACATTCTTCTAGATTATATAAGTATTTTAAGAACCTTTACGTGCTCTAGGTTTTCAGTAGCTGATTAGATCGAGCGTCTTTGGTGTCCCGTATTTAATTTTGTCTAATAAAGTAGAGCATTTAGGACTCTTAATCGTTCTGCATTGTGGTTCTTCACTGATTTATTGATTGTAGCTACTGTAAACACCAGGATCTGGTGTGGCAGCCATCTTTGATTTTTTTTTCCTTTTGGTAGTCATGGTTACCTTTCATTCCACTCCCCAATATTCCACCTCCGAATATTTATTCTTTAATCAAAGCAGACATTTAAAAGATTATTATTTCAAATCCTTCCTTAATATTTCAAAACCTCAAACTCATAAAAACATAAATGCGAATATTTATTTTAAAGCTTCATCTCTTTTTATGAAACACTTTTATGACAAGGACTTTGGAGACAATCTTTATTTAAGCCTTCAGGACAAAAAAAAAAACAAAAAAAAAAGAGATTTTATTAAGTTTCTCTCTTCTCCCTCAGGATGACTCATGACTCTGGTTATTTAATCCCACTCTTATGTAAACTGTTTATTAGCTCTTCACTACACCGACTCTATGCTACCCTTCATTTCTCTGTCAACTCTTTTAAAAATCAATTAAAGCCAAAGAATTAGCTCAAATGATTCGGCTGAGATGAACGAGCCCCAAAAAAACACCACCTTGCTATTTTCCCTCCGTCGTCTCGCTGCTTTCCTCATAAGAAAGGAGAGAAGATTTTGTTATCCACATTCAGTAATGCTGCGTTATTAAACTCTTAAAGAGGCGGAAATTGAAAGTTGGAGATGTGTAACAACACACACACACACACACACACACACACGGTTGTTGGCAGTTTTTCTGGTGCTACTGTGAAACAAAACATTTCAGACTGGTCTCTAACCCTTTCTTTTAACTTCAGTTGGAGGAACGTTTCACACGTCTTATTCTGAATCAGTGGTCTTCATTATTTTTTTCATGTGAGCCACACTGATAGGACAAAGTCAATAGGAGAGCCACTTTCACCGCAAAGTATGCCAAGTTATTCAGTCTTAAATAGCTTATCTGCTTAAATACAATGTACGATATTGCAATACAATAATTACTCGAGTTGCGGATGATGCATGAGAAATCGATCCATTTTTTAGTCGGTGTGTGTACAGTAAACACAAGTTGTTAACTAGCATGAAACACAAACTAGCTTCTGGCAGGCCGCCAAAAACTGGCTATTGCGCAGAACGCAGTGAGTCAGTGAGGAGTCAAATAATATATATAAATATATATTATTATTTGTAATATAGCACATTCATTTTTCTATGCTTCCCTGATTGTTTTTAATGTTATTTAAATGAAAAATACATTTTCACCACATGATCATATCATCGTATTATTTACTGCCATGCGAGCCGCATATTAAAGCTTGGCGAGCCGCAGGAGGCTCGCGAGCCGCGCAATGAGTAACACTGTTCTGAATGCACGGTTATGAAGCACAGCTTTTCCCCCTGGGATACAGCCTACAGTGTGAAACGATGCAGTTTAACCATGTTACAGTTAGTCGCTTAGCAACAGACACCCGATCGGAAAACCTCTTATTACATGCTTTGTACTGTACCTTAATAGACACTCTGTGACTTGTGTGAGTTAGTTGCAGCATTTGATGGAAAAATTAAAAAAAATTAAGTTTGACGGTGAACAATAACATGCCAGTTCACACCTTTTAGTGTCTGAGCAGGATTTAGATTTCCAGGTTGACGTCAAACAATATGTTATTTGAAGCGATCGCATGCTGGATTTGTCCAGTCATTACTGTTGATGTGCAAATATGCAAATGAGAAGAAAGTCAGATCCCGAAGACCCATGATTCAGTTTTAAAACGAGGAAGTAGGAGCAGTGTGAAACCTCTCTCTACATCGACCCAGGATTGTGTTTACCTAAAGTTTCATATCACACACGGGTAATATGTGTAATTATCTTTTTTTCCCTCCATATATCAGTAATCACTAATCATCATTATACTTTAAGTAACTCATCACCATTCCATTCTTATATGTAACTAGAACTTTGCCGTATCTATAGACGTGTGTATTCCTAACTGGTAAATTACACCCCGATTCGCTCATTTAACCAAGAAAGAAAGAAATTTGAACATATTATAATTAGCTACCAAGAGGCGCAGGAAAAAACTCCCAGGATGCTTTAGTGTAGAAAAAAAGCACTAGATCTGGTTCACTCGCATCAGCACACGGTGCTCGGATCATTACGTTTGATTTTCTGCTGTTGGTTTGTAGTGAAATAACGCAGCGTATAGAGAATATATCACAGCGCTAACGTGTAGAGAGTGTGTTGGGGTAACTCATTTGAATATTCATACGTGTATGCAAATGATCTTTAGAGAGATGCATGTGTTGATTAAAGCATACAGATGTTCCATAAGTTTACCGTATTTCTAGAATATATATTTCATGGTTAATAGAAATGATTATAGACTTGTGAATGTATACAGTACGTCAGATGTCAGGTTCTTCGCAGAACTTTGAAAAAGAACTACAAACTTTATTCTAAAAAAATAAAATAAGTATCTGCGTGGAACTCTGAGAAAACTGAGACGTCAAACTTGGCAAAGAAGCTGTGAAGAATCCTGCTTTGATATATAAAGTGAAAATAAAGTGAAATCTAGAATCTTTAAAGGCTCTTTACTTGTTCCTTATGTCAAGCTGAGGGTAATAACTGAGAAGCCGAAGAGTTTTAGAATCAGAGGATCTGGACTGCACATTAGGATGAAAAAATAAATAAATAAATAAATAAATAAATAAATAAATAAATAAATAAATAAAAACAAATGTAATTAATAATTACATTATTATTTTTATTTTTATTATTATTATTATTATTTTTTTATTTTATTTTTATTTTATTTACTCTCACTCACTCATTTTCTACCGCTTATCCGAACTACCTCGGGTCACGGGGAGCCTGTGCCTATCTCAGGCGTCATTGGGCATCAAGGCAGGATACACCCTGGATGGAGTGCCAACCCATCACAGGGCACACACACACACTCATTCACTCACGCAATCACACACTACGGACAATTTTCCAGAGATGCCAATCAACCTACCATGCATGTCTTTGGACCGGGGGAGGAAACCGGAGTACCCGGAGGAAACATGCGAAAACAGAACATGCAAACTCCACACACACAAGGCGGAGGCAGGAATCGAACCCCGACCCTGGTGGTGTGAGATGAACCCCCCTTTATTTTATTTATTTATTTATTTATATTTTTTAATTATTATTATTATTATTATTATTATTATTATTATTATTATTATTATTATTATTATCATCCAACATGGTACTACAGTACATAAACATACTTTAACAACATACTTTTATAATCCAAACAACATACTTTTATAATCCAATATACTTTTATAAACCTTGTGACTCCCAGCATCTACAGCAGGTGATATTCTGATCTAATTGACTTTCCCTCCTGACATTTGCAATGCTCTGGGATTAAAAGTGCTTACGAAAGCTCCTGGCTGCAGACAGAATCGTGTCTCTTTATCGGCAGCTAGGAATGCGCTTCATGCAGATGCAATCACGGTGTGAAATCAATGCGACATAAACGTCAAGCAGGAACAGGAACGCGCTGCCAGATATACTGTACAGCCGGCGTGGAAGAAACAGCCTACAGACATAAGAGATATGCAGAGAAGATCAGCATATCGCTAGTCAGATCGCTAGCTCAGCTTTAACATAACTCATATCACACTTGTGTAGTTCCTCTGTGGTGTTAAGTGAGTGTTGTGTGTTGTGTGTTACCCTCAATATAAAAATGATGAGAACAGAACAGAAAAAAAGAAGCTCAAGAGGAGAAGAAAAGCAAATTCTCTCGTCATGTTAATTCCTAAACGCTTCTTTTCCCCTGAAACATTACTACTGGGTTGAGTTTAACTCAGAACCGTTAAAGGGTTCAGATCTGAGATTCCTAAAGGTTAAGGCTAGATTTCTTTTTCAAATCAGAAGAATAATCCAGTCAAAGTGAAATCTAGAATCTTAATGATTCTCTGATTGTCCTGAAAGGGAACCTTTACAGATTGGGTGTAAAACCCTTCAGTAATTAACAATAATGAATTAATGAACTACTTCGGTGATTTTAGAATCTTAACAGCACTCCATGATTGTGGATTAATAATAATAATAATAATAATAATAATAATAATAATAATAATAATAATAATAATGTCTAACATAAATAAATAAAGGGGGCACGGTGGCTTAGTGGTTAGCACGTTCGCCTCACACCTCCAGGGTCGGGGTTTCGATTCCCGCCTCCACCTTGTGTGTGTGGAGTTTGCATGTTCTCCCTGTGCCTCGGGGGTTTCCTCCAGGTACTCTGGTTTCCTCCCCCGGTCCAAAGACATGCATGGTAGGTTGATTGGCATCTCTGGAAAATTGTCCCTAGTGTGTGATTGCATGAGTGAATGAGTGTGTGTGTGTGTGCCCTGCGATGGGTTGGCACTCCGTCCAGAGTCTATCCTGCCTTGATGCCTGATGACGCCTTAGATAGGCACAGGCTCCCCGTGACCCGAGGTAGTTCGGATAAGCGGTAGAAGATGAATGAATGAATGAATGAATGAATGAATAAATAAATAAATAGTTTCTCTAATTACAGATTACAAAGTAAATGAATTTATAATTAGTTCATTAGAAG
>NC_083485.1:14971849-15021849 GCF_030014155.1 Tachysurus vachellii
ATTAGCGTGAGCGCTTGCATGTTTGAGTTATTTGTGTATGTGCCAAGCCCAACCGGAGTGAGAGCGCAGACTCTCCAGAGCGAGTGGGAGGAAATCCAGCCTTCGCTGTTTGCCGCTGCGGACGGAACGGCCGATCTAACCTTTGTACAAATTGACTTGTTATTTCGGAACGTCAATACCAATGGCACGCTCGTTGTGGCTTGAAAGGCCAAGATTCGTATCGATTAGCAATTCTGACTCGAAAACGGCCGGCCATCTTTAATAGAGCCTTCGGATGAACTCGGGAAAGCGGTGTTAAATATTGCAGCAAACCCCGAGCTGGACTAAATGCCAGGAGATATGCTTCATTTAGCAAGACTCGGCTTACAAAGTAGCTTGGAAGAAACGTAATTTAAGGACAATTAGCAAGTTTGCAGTTCGGCCCAATGCTTAGCTTCATGGCTGAATAAAGACTGATGACACTTAGTTCACAAAGCTACAAAGGTTTTTGTAAATCATTCCGAAAAGTTTTTCAAGCACTAAAACAAACCAAGAACTTTTTCATGAAACTGAATAACACCTTTTAAACTCCACAGTAATTTCCCAAGTATAATACTTTATTATCTTTATTAAACTGCACTGTTTATTCATTTATAGTCCAAAATAGCGGACGAACCGAACCGTCATCCGACTTCATCAGACTACAAACGTAAGTAGCTTCTTATGGTTCTTGTAGCACTCAAGCGCTTAGAGATTTTTTTATTGTCTTTTAATTGATTTATGCATTTATTTCTGAATTCTTGCTGAAGTTCCACGGAAACATTTGAAAAACTGAAATATTGCCCGTGTTTGGGTTTTTACACTAAAACAGAAGAGAAAATAATCGTTCACAACGCCCTGAACTTGTGTACATGATTAATCAGGTTAACTCACTCCTTGTGTGTTTGACTCATTCTGTAATTCTGACATGATCTTAATAATACCAGATAAACTACAGCTACTGTATTCAGGACACAGTGAGAAAAAAAAATACACTGAGCAATAACTCAGTTTATTGTAGAGGAGAAAAAATAATATATTAAAAAAAACGATTTCCTTCCAGAAAGGTCAAATTCCATCATCAGCACGAACTTAATGAGTCCTTTAAGCTTTCCAAAGCTGAACCTTGACACTCAGCTGTGAAGAGTTAAACACTCCACTGAGGCCAATACACTTGAAATTATAAACTGACTCTGATTTTCCCTTCAGGCCTCTTGATGGTGTTTGGAGGAGTCTGTTATTAGCATCGTTTTCCATCCTAGATAAAAACGCGGACCCGTTTTTCTGTCTATCTGAGATTTGTACCATGAGATTTACTCTAAAAATGTAAACGAGTTACAGTTTGTTTTTTTTGTAACACGTGGGATGTTTGTACTGTGCAGAAAATACGAAGATAATGCTCTTTAAAATCGGATTAAAGGTGAATTCTCGCTTAGACATGTTTTGTTTCCATGGTGACGTTTATGGAGGCTTGAACGAACAAATCACAGATACTGTATATTTGCTTTTAAAATATATTTGCCAATAAAATATGAAATATTTATAATCAGAGCTCAGTGTAATTGAATTTTGCCCCCAAGAAATAAGCCTCCTGTCGTTCTTATATATGACTAATGCTCACTGTTTAATGAACAGCAACTGAAATATAATAATAATATTATTATTATTATTATTATTATTATTATTATTATTATTATTATTATTAATAATAATAATAATTATAATAATAAAATAAAAAATACATAATAATAATAATAATAATAACAATAACAATAATAACAATAACAAACAAATAAACAAACAAACAAACAAACAAACAAACAAATAAATAAATAAATAAATAAATAAATAAATAAATAAATAATATAGCTAAAGAAAGTTTCCCCAAAGCTTGTTTTCACCTTGGAGATTATTTGCATGCTCTTCACAACAAGGCCAAGTGAAATCAGGAAGGCTAAAGTTCACCACAACCAATTTGTTTACTAATAGACCTGCAATTAAGGGTCTGATTTAAATGTAAGAAGTGCAGCGTGGCAAATGAAAACAAGTCCATTAAAAACATATCAGAGCTGCGCTAGCCCACCTGCCATGATCGCGACATTAAGAAGCTAACGACGCCTTCACTGCAATCTGCTGTTGCCATCACATTGTGACGCTGTTAAATCCTTCTCTATGATTACCGCCGCAAATGAACGTAATGACGGGGCTAAATCCTCTAATTTACAAATCTGCTTTTTAATTAACTGATTTGCATTGTTTAGTATTTTCCCCAGCGCTGATCAATCTTTCTGACTGTAATAAAACCTTTCGCTTTTTAACAACGAGCAAAAGGAACATTGTTGTCCATCTGAAATCGGAGTACCCGGAGGAAACCCCCGAGGCACGGGGAGAACATGCAAACTCCACACACACAAGGCGGAAGCGGGAATCGAACCCCCAACCCTGGAGGTGTGAGGCGAACGTGATAACCACTAAGCCACCGTGCCCCCTCTTAGATGAGTATAAATATTTTAATATATATATATTTTTAAATATTAAAAATATATAATTGAATATAAAGATTTGTATGAATATAAACCGCTGTTAAAAATAGTGTAGAATCCTCAAATCTGATTGGTTAGAAGGTGAGTAATAATTTTATCTAACAGAGGTTCTGCTATCTGCTATCTCAGATTTAGAAAAATAAAACATTATTATTATAATATGTTAGAATAGAAAAATAAATAAATAAATAAATAAATAAATAAATAAAAGTATAATCACTGATATTGTACATTTTTTTGGAGGAAATCTTTGTTTAGCATTTATGGAAGGAGTCTCCAGTGTCCTGGTAAAGGTCTGATATTCGAGAAGTTTAGACTTTGTGGTTTTATTTATGCGGTGCAATTATAAATAATTTATAAATAGTTTCTTATCTATTTCTTAATAGATAAGAAACTACACCCAATAATCTTTGGCAAATTGGTTATTTCCTGCTGGTATCATTAAACAAGGCATTAGTCTGTCATAGACGTTGTCTGTACAGTAACTTAAATTACTATTTAAACTTTTTTTTTTTAAAGTGCTGATGAATCAGAATTAAATGCAGGTATGAAGAGAAGACGTGAAAGTCCAGACACCAAACGACAGACCGAGTCGTCCGTAGTGGTAAACCATCTTCAGAATGGAGATCATCCAGTACCATCTGGTCCACCAGCTGTAGCTTGGCACAAATGGCTTGGTCATGCTGCACGACCAGCTCTTACCAGCTTGGCCTATGTTTTGGCAGCTGTGAGCTGGTCAGAGAGAGTGATAACAGGGGGGAAGACAGACAATTCACGCTAAAGTACTGGACTAAAGGATAGACTGGAGTCAATGATTTGGATTTCTTGGTGTATTATAATCATACTTAATAATAAAATGGACAGAACTAATATTGCAGGTTTGTTTTGCCAATTTACATCCTTCACCTTTACAGCACAATGTGTGGGGGGAAAAAATTACAACATACCTTTAAATTCAGAATTCTTTGTATTTTGATGTTCATTCAAAGTACTTTTTTGACCTGTAACAATACTACTCTCACTCACTCTCTCACTCACTCATTTTCTACCACTTACCCAAACTACCTGGGGTCACGGGTCACACACACACACTCATTCACTCACACACTACGGACAATTTTCCAGAAATGCCAATCAACCTACCATGCATGTCTTTGGACCGGGGGAGGAAACTGGAGTACCCGGAGTAAACCCCCGAGGCACGGGGAGAACATGCAAACTCCACACACACAAGGCGGAGGCGGGAATCGAACCCCCAACCCTGGAGGTGTGAGGCGAACGTGCTAACCACTAAGACACTGTGCCCCCTGTAACAATACTAGTGTATATATAAACGTATTTATTTGTTTGTTTATTTATTTGTTTGTTTGTTTGTTTATCACTAACAATCTTGTCGTTAGATTGATTCTGGTCGATTTTTTTTTCTAGATTATAGAGTACGTGTATAATTCCATAAACTCTGTATAAATATTTTGTTCTTTATTTTCTTCTTCTATCCAAAAATTCTCCCATTTTCATGATTTAGTATTATTTTTACATTGTACAAATGCAAAAGGAATAATAACGGAATGAAATTGTAGTTAGGGATGATGCAATAGCTCTTTTCTTTTTTCAATTCTAACAAAATAATAATATATATAATATATATAATATTAATAACACCCAATTTCCATTTGTTTTACAAGAACAGCTAAAACCTTGACTTTGTTATAATCTACTCTTTTAATACTTAAATAAATAAATATATAAAAAATAAACCTCTTTCCCTCAACTACCCGCCAGGTCATGACATCACTTTAGCTTATCATTTTCCAATAAACTCTCTCCTTTCCAGCTTATCCTATATATAAATATAACTAAACTAAATGGTTTAACCTTCAGTACACTTCCAGCAAGTGTGCCCTTGAACCCATTAGAAGTGGCACTCGAAAGTCTGCGAGAAGTCCTGAAAAAAGTGCAAAGTGAATTATTTTCCCTTACAGCCAACTGCTTTTAGATCTCTGACCAGTCCTGACAGGATTAGTGAAAAAAAAAACGCTGCACCTCCAGAATATGATTAACAAGAAAAAAGCAAACAGTACGGAGGTGAAAGTGGCCCAGTGCGATTGCTTTAAATAACCAGCAAAGTCATCAAATTCTTTAATTAGAAAAGTTTCACGTTGTTACTTTATAATAACAAAGCTTCAACTTTATCATTAACACTCCAGGTTAATGATAACGCGGTAACATTATTTTTAATCATTCATTCTTCTTATGATGGACATATTTTTGAGACACGGTCAAAGAAACAGTAGCCACAGATGTTTAGTAGCGTTAAAGGGTTTGTTGAACAGTAAATAACAACAACAACAACAAGGGATGTGGTAGCTCAGTGGTTAAGGTGTTCGACTACTGATCGGTAGGTCATTGGTTCGAATCCTAGGTCCACCAAGTTGCCTCTGCTGGGCCCCTGAGCAAGGCAAGGCAGGGTAAGGTAAACTTTTAGTGTCCCCAGTAGGAGGGCCCTTAACCCTCAATTGCTCAGGTGTATAAACTGAAATAAAAATGTAAGTCACTCTGGATAAGAGTGTCTGCTAAATGCTGTAAATGTAAATGTACAACAATAATAATAATAATAATAATAATAATACTAATAATACTAATAATAATAATAATAAACACCCTGTTATTTATGGAATGTAAATAAAATAAAATTAAAATAAATCTATTAAACTTCTGAAATTTAAAAATGGAATAAAACAGAAGAGCTTTTTAATAAATAAATAAATGAATAAATAAATAAATAAATACTAAAAATATTTTGTAAGTAAGGTTCAGCTAAGTGGAACTATTATTATTATTATTATTATTATTATTATTATTATTATTATTATTATTATTATTATCGAAATGATAATGTATTTGTGTATTTGAAAATATTCATATGCAGTTACAATAAACAATAAATTACGACTGCTAATAATAATAACAAACAATGAATAAGACATGAATAAGACGTGAATCTGACATGAATAAGACTAAATAGAAATGTGCCACTATAAAGCAAAAGACTGTAAAATAAAAGTCTTTATAATTATCCTGGTTTATAGTTTTTGTGACAGCAAGGGAAGCCGTAATCTGATGAAATCAAATCAAATTAAATCATCATTAAAAAAACATTATTTTCTTTTTCCACTTCCAGCTGTGCGCACATCTAGTCTGAAAGGATCAAGCATCAAGAGTTGTGCTTTTGGAGGTCCATTACCGCAAATTTTATTCATTTGGTTCATTTTAAAATACACTTACTGTAAGACATTCGATATTCTGCGTGAAGTAGATGCAGAAAACTGAAAGCGGAGAGTTACCATGCAGCCTGTGGAGTCCAGTCGTCTGTCAGAAACACACTTGAAGTTCTTCCTGCAGCCGCCGTTGTCCTTGGAGCAGTCTCTCACCGGGCCGAACGACGCCAGCAAATCGTCTACTGTCTCAAAGTGGGTGGACATCATGGCCTCTTCCCTGGAGACGGAAAAAAGACGAGCGAGAGTTAGGAGCGTTCAGGGAACAACAAAGCGAGATGAGATCATGAGGTCAACAGCAATAACAGGAGGACATGCTGTGGACATGGTGACATTTACTGCAAGTCCAAACACCGCAGAGAGAATTGAAGAAAGGGGAAGCGGAAGGAAAGAGTGAAGGTAAAGGAAGAATATAACGGATACTTCTCGTTCAATTCTGAATTATACAAAAGTGTGATTACAGAAATATTTAAACACCATCTAAAGACCTGTAGTTAAATGTCTTTAGTCAAGTCGTCGGTATAACAGTGACTGCATGGTAAGAAATGACACATTAAAAGGTGATGACGACGAGTTTGGAGCTATTTGCAGCAGAAGATTCAATTAATTCTTCAAAACGTCCTTAAATAATCACCCCACAATTTAACAAATCCGTTTACATTTAACCGGCGCCATCTGTAGCTGCTCTGAGAGTTTGCCATAATCTCATTCCATCCTCATACTGGTGGCTCTAAGACAAGAATCATAGCAGCGCTCACACTCGGAGATTTTAATAACCTGCCAGACGTTTGTTGTCAGACATCTTTGCTCGCCTTGGAACATCGTCAGCTGCCAGATTATGCTTTTCATTCCTCAACTCATGACCGAAGGATTCTTTTAAGATGTGCAATTTCATCCATGACAGAAAATCAAGCTTATGGTATAAACCAGTTTTGTGATTTACAGCCGCGTGGTGATGGAGGAAAAATATGTGCACCCCTGACCATCACCCCAATATTGTGCTTGTTGAATATGCCATTCCAGATTTATTCCGTTTTGCTGCTATAACAGAATATAAACATTTATCTTGTCACATATTCAGTACACAACAGTAAAATTCTTTCTTCGCAGATGCCAACTTTGGAAGTTGGGTTCAGAGATCAAGGTCAGCCATGATACAACACCCCTGGAGGGGGGTAAGGGTTAAGGGTCTGGCTCAAACCCCTGACCAACAGTGGCAGCTTTGCAGTGCGTGAACAAGGGCTATAAGGAAGGTCTCAGACCAGGACTAGATGAGATTGATTCAAGATGTTCATTATGTAAGGAAGGGGGAAGTCGTGGCCTAATGGTTAGAGAGTTTGACTCCTAACCATGAGGTTGGGGGTTCGAGTCTCGGGCCGGCCACCACTGAGGTGCCCTTTAGCAAGGCACCGAACCCACTGGCTGCCCACTGCTCCGGGTGTGTGTATGTGTGTTCACTGCTATCTGTGTGCACTTTGGATGGGTTAAATGCAGAGAACGAATTCTGAGTATGGGTCACCGTACTTAGCCGTATGTCACTATGTCACTATCTTTCAAAACTTTGGGTTAAAGCCCTGACCGTATTTAGCAAGAGCCCAGAGACAAGTCCAGGTACAAATGCCAAGATGTCAGAAACAATAAAAAAATAAAGAACAGCCTAGTAATAATATCAAAACCAAACAGAAGGCAAGTCTGTGCACTTCTAACTGAGGAGCATCAACTGTAATGAAATGACCAAGTAATGTGAAAAGCCCCGCAGTAATGTGATTACTGATGAAGCGGAAAGATGCCAAATACCGCTTACGGACAGAAACTTGGCGAGAGATCTCAGACAATGATGTTACATCGCTTTCTCTAGACCGAGGTCGTCTTGGTCGTTGCTAATTCACGGTGTATTCTGACCTCGAGGGAACCTTTGAATATTGTATACAAGCATCATAGAACAGATCCACTCAGTTGAACACTAGAAACAGGCTTATAATAATAATGATCCACCAATTCATGCAGATATAGACAAGGACCCTTGGTTATACTCAGCCTTATGCTCACTTGCCTCACAAACAAGGGAAAAATTATATTTACACTTTTACTTGCATACCAGCATATTTGCTTACGAGGTCACTTGTAGAAACCTCGAAGATTTACCGCAACCTGGCCATCGTTCAACTTCTCAAACACAGGAAAATGTAGAGAACATTCAAGAAGTGGCAACGTCTACAATATCATCTTTGTACTACTGACGAAATAGAAGGTCAGATTTTAATGCAAACAAGAACTCGGCAAGACGCGTCAAGTCTTCAGTCGTGTTGTTGTGCGTGAGGACTTAAAAAAAAAAAAAACATCAAAGAAACGAACAAGGTTTCATGTCAAAGTTCACAAATTGTGTCAGGACTCGGATGTGTGGGTATGACCCTGAAACCAAGCCCAGTCAGTGGAAGGCACCGACATGTTCACAACCATACAAACCATACAAAGGTTTTTGACATTAAATGACTTATTCCTAGAGAGTTTGTTCACCCTTTTAAACCGAAGTGATCAGGCGTTTAGAGGCAAAAAAAAAAAACATCATGAGAAGTGGTGCACCAAGAACTTGGCCCTGTAGCGTTTCAACGCACAAAAACGACATGGTTATCACTTCACATTTACCGTATTCATCAGATCTCACTCCTTACAACTTCTTTTTCTACCCCGACATGACTGTAGGCAATGTTTCTAGGAAATAGAGAAATGCCATGTGTCACATCACAAGGAGCGTACTTTAAAGAGGGGGGTACTTTTTACAATTCTGGAAATTGTTGGGTCCCCTCCCCTGTTTGTACGAACAGTTGCGGTGTGTTTTTACTGCACACGATCAGAGCCGAATGTGACGCCTCTGATCCTATCGGCGCCGACTAACGTAGCAGACGACGCCAATAAAGCGAGAACGAGTGTGACAGGCTAGAGGAGGATAAGAGGAAAGCCTCAGAACAAAGGTATCTAAATGTCACGGGAACAATGCAGAAAGTAGAAAGATTTATAATAAAACCTCAGTGTAACATCCTAGTGTGTACAAGCCAGTACAGCGGGGATGCTAGCGTCTGCGTCTGCCAGCTAGAACTTTTGGTGAAAAAACATACGACGAATCATTCTCTACAATCAGCAAGAACAATAAGACATGCTCGTGCATGCTGTGTGCCCAGAACATAAGTTAAAATGTTATGTAAAATATTTATGTTGTCGCATCTTTATTCGGATTATATAAATGACATGTTTAAGACAGGTTGCCAGATATAGCTTTATGAGCACCTAAAGAAATAAAAACAGAAATCAGAGCTAGAAAATAGATACTGAAGAAGAGAATAGCACTTGATGCAGCACATCTTAAATAATCTTTATAACTTTAGTTTCATTCATTTTCTACCGCTTATCCGAACTACCTTTGGTCACGGGGAGTCTGTGCCTATCTCAGGCATCATCGGGCATCAAGGCAGGATACACCCTGGACGGAGTGCCAACCCATCACAGGGCACACACACACACACACACACACACTCTCATTCACTCACGCAATCACACACTATGGACAATTTTCCAGAGATGCCAATCAACCTACCATGCATGTCTTTGGACCGGGGGAGGAAACCGGAGTACCCGGAGGAAACCCCTGAGGCACGGGGAGAACATGCAAACTCCACACACACAAGGTGGAGGCGGGAATCGAACCCCCAACCCTGGAGGTGTGAGGTGTGATAACGTGCTAACCACTAAGCCACCGTGCCCCCCCAACTTTAGTTTGCAATTCTGTTAATTAGTAATTCCACAGTAGCGTAATTAATTACGCAATGTAATGGCGCTACATTGTTTATCCAACTTGGTCTTAGGTCCAAGGACAGAATTACACAATAAACCGAGTCACGCCTCTATTTGGCTCAAACTCCACCCTCATTTGTGCAGTTCTCACGTTACTACTGATTACTAAAATCTGTCATACTCCAATTAATGCCTCATTAAGTATTCTGGATTCTGGATTAGCTAATGCTAATATTTGATACGTGTGTGTACATAAAACATTGCACATTAGCATAGTTAAGTAACAGCATATGAACACTTTTTTGCTAAATGATTAAAAAATATAAGGCATTTAACTGTCGATGATTCATGGTGTAATGCTTGTGTGTGAGTGTGTGTGTGTTTGTGTGTGTGTATGCCAAGCAGACATCCCTGGCCAGCTCTCTCTCTCTCCGAGCAGGTGTGACTTCTGATGTGCGACTGCCTCATGGGTAATTATAAGCATCCCTCTTCATCCACGCTGTCCAGCCAGACGTTAATCTAATACAACATGATTTCCCTCAGCAGGAAAGCTGGCACTGTGTCCGCACTGACCATCAGCACAACCGGATCGATGGACATCCCGGGTTACAGGTGGCCAATAAGCGCGATACCAGGCGAGTCATTATGCGTGCAATGACACATGAATACACCACGCTAATAAGAATATGCTAATCTGACTAAAGATCTGTGCGGCTCCACGCATCCTGATCTTGTTTGCTACAGCTTTATAAAGGATAATAAGGTGCAGCGTGTGCACAAACACACATTCTTCTTTCGGAAATTAATTTAGCTAATAATTCGTCGCTGTGCAGAACGTTCGCGGTGGGACGGGTGTGTGCACGTGAGTGTGTGGTTGTGTGTTTGTGTGTGTGTGTGTGTGTGTGTGTGTCAGGTGAAATCAGATTTTCCTCCTAAGTCCCAGGGAACGTCTCTGATTGAATCGAGGCCTCTGTTTCCTGGCAAATGAAAGCCATTTTTTTTCCTTTCGCACAGTTTCATAATATCGGCCACTCCAGAGCATTTTAATCGCTCCACCACAATTCTCTCTTTATGTTTCTCGAGACGGCTTAATCAAGTTCCGTAGAAAACAGCTGTAAAGCAAAATGTAGTAAATAAATAAAAATAAAAAAAACGGAGCCATGTGGGTTAAAGGAACATGATGGACAGATCTGCGGCAGGAATTCTACACTGTTACACATTGTAGTGGCTCATATAAAGAACCCAAACTGGTTCCATCACTTGCTTCATATAGGGTTGTTCATCTAGAACCGATTTGAAGGTGTCACTGAAAGGAACCTGATGGTGTTACATGGTTCTCTTTAGAATCATTTAAAGATTTTTTTATTATTATTTTAATTATATACAAATATAGACACAAAATACAGCAAGTCTAAATACACTCACACTCTCTCATTCATTTTCTACCGCTTATCCGAACTACCTCGGGTCACGGGGAGCCTGTGCCTATCTCAGGCGTCATCGGGCATCAAGGCAGGATACACCCTGGACGGAGTGCCAACCCATCGCAGGGCACACACACACACACACTCATTCACTCACACAATCACACACTACGGATAATTTTCCAGAGATGCCAATCAACCTACCATGCATGTCTTTGGACCGGGGGAGGAAACCGGAGTACACGGAGGAAACCCCCAAGGCACGGGGAGAACATGCAAACTCCACACACACAAGGTGGAGGCGGGAATCGAACCCCCAACCCTGGAGGTGTGAGGCGAACGTGCTAACCACTAAGCCACCGTGCCCCCTAAGTCTAAATACATTATACATTTATTTCAACATAAATAACACCACCAATTTAATCAATGCTTTCATCTCTACATTTAGACAAAACACCCAAAAGTAATGGTGCTGACCTCATTGTAGAAACATTTTAATATAAAAGGTTTATTTCTCTCTAAGGGTTCTACAGAGACCCTTTTTTTTTTTGAAGAAAGGTATACAGTATTCTATTCACTAGGGTTCTATGTATAACCTCGAAAAACCTCTTAAGAATTCTTCTTCTTAAGAGTGTGAAGACTGACTAATTAGTTTGGGTAAAGTGGTAATTAAAGTGGTAGTGAAAAATATTCTGTATGCTAGCAATTGAATTGATATTGAATTGGATGAACACCAAACTTTCCTCCTAAAAAGTAAGGTTCCTTAAGGGTTCTTTGGAGTGTGAAAGGTACTAAGTTGCCTATAAAGGATGTAAACTGACCTTAAAGCTAATTCATTTTGATCTTCTGTTTCTGTAGATGTTCTCCTCATGGTTCAGCTCATGGTTTTCTTCACGTTCCTCATATCTCCCAGAGGTCGGGATTGACTAAGATGTGTTACTAAAGATAAATAAATCCTTGAACGTTGTTTTGGTTATACTTTGCGATTGGTGCAGCAGAAACGTCCTCACACCACTTTATATACAACAAGGTCCAGATTCTGTGAGCCAGTGCTCTTCTTCCAGTCTATAGACCTCAAATCCGGATGTGGTAAAATGCTGGTCTGCTCACCACGGCTGTAAAGAGCGTTTATTTGAAGGACCTCAGCATTCCTCTCAGCTTGAACCGGTCTGCTCATTCCCTTCTCTCACCAACAAGATATTTCTCTGTAGAACTAGCAAGAATTTATTTATTTTTTGTTCTTTGCTTTTCTCAGCATGTTGTGGAAACTCTAGAGACGGCTGAGTGTGAAAACCCCAGGAGAAATTCCAGCAGTTTCTGAAATATTGAAACTAACCCATCATGTTTGCACCAACAACCGTGTCAAACCTTTTGATGTCTGGGCTGATGTCAGACTCTGTATGATGTTATGCCTTTCATTGCTTCTACATGGTTGGCCGATCATCATCATCATCATCATTAGATTAGATTAGATTAGATTAGATTCAACTTTATTGTCATTACACATGTACAAGTACAAGGCAACGTCATCATCATCATCATCATCATCATCATCATTATCATCAGTTCCTGGACAATTAGCTGGTGATCGTATGTTAGCTAGTGGAAAGTAACCATTTCTTTCACGTCCAGCTAAAACCTAGCAGAAGGCAATCAGGGATTAAACGGCATAATTCGCTTGTTCACTGCATTTTTATACACGCTGATGAAAATGTTAAACACACAGGATGTCTCAGTGTGTGTTTAACGATGCATAATTACTGTTAATCAGCAGCGATTAGCTTCACAGCCCCGTTTCGCCGGTAATTTCCAATTCTAACTTCTATCCACCGAGGATCTATGAAATCTATATCACACTGTCATTATAGACTCCAGAGAATTGCTGTCAATAAATAGAGTCATTAACAGGCCAGAAGGACATGGTGGATCCATCAAAAACACACTTCTTACCATTGATTTTAATGCGTCGATGGATGGCAAGCGCCAGAGCATGGTGAGGCATGAGAATTATGAGCCGTCGTCCGTTTAAAAAGTTATTATCCTCTAAGGTAATCATGCCTCGTTTCTTTCTACAAATGTCTTTATGGTTTTATTGCAGTCAGGAACCCACTGTAGTGTCAGGACTCCATCAGCAGCTACCAGGCTGCAAAAACATTTATTTAAAAAAATTGTAATAAATTAAAAAAATTGTTATATTTTTAATTTGTAAAATAAAGTTCATTCATTCATTCATTCATGTTCTACCGCTTATCCGAACTACCTCGGGTCACGGGGAGCCTGTGCCTATCTCAGGCGTCATCGGGCATCAAGGCAGGATACACCTTGGACGGAGTGCCAACCCATCGCAGGGCACACACACACACACTCTCATTCACTCACACAATCACACACTACAGACAATTTTCCAGAGATGCCAATCAACCTACCATGCATGTCTTTGGACCGGGGGAGGAAACCGGAGTACCCGGAGGAAACCCCCGAGTCACGGGGAGAACATGCAAACTCCACACACACAAGGTGGAGGCGGGAATCGAACCCCCGACCCTGGAGGTGTGAGGCGAACGTGCTAACCACTAAGCCACCGTGCCCCCATTATCTGTAACAGTCAGAGTAATAATTAATGTAAGGCAGTATTTCTCCCTGTGAGATAGCTTTGATATCTTAATTGGTGCAACGTTACAGCTAATTTGTGTCAAAGGCAACAAGTCAAATTGAGCTGAAACATGAAATTTCCCAGTGGATGTTTTCAGGCTCGAATCCCTGCAAAGGAATATGTTCTATCATTCTTGTTCAAAAAAATAAATAAATAAAAAGAAATGAGTTCAAGGTGATATAAGATAGCGAAGAACGGCGAAAGAACAATCGATTCTCCTGTGAAGCAGGACGGACGAGTTTTCTCCAGCTTTCAGAACTCCATCTTTGAGACAAATGCATGTAGATATTTAATTCGCCGCTCTGCTCTACAGCGAGACTTCAAAGCGAGCACAAGCAGCCCGTCGAGCCCGTTTATGTCCGACCCCCTCTCTGTTCATTACGCAGACATGAAGCACCAAAAGCATGTTGACTTTGAAGAATTTCCTTTCTGTTTGTCAGATTTTGGCTGAGCAACAAAGAGAAATATGGCAGAACTTCTCAAAAGGAATGACTCAATATTTATCAGCCGATGAAAGAAGTCTAGATTCATTTTGAATGAGGTGTAGAGAGGTTAGTTCAGTCTGAAACACAATTCCTTTTTAGAGTTAGCAAAAGGTAAAGGCTTTAAAAAATAAAAAACTTTGGAGCTCATCACTGGATCACCTGAGGTGTGAGAGTAGAGGATGATGAGGATAGAGTTAGGTGGAAACTGATGATTCGCTGTGGTGACCCATAACGGGAAAAGCTGGAAGAAGAAGAAGAAGAAGTGGAAGAAGTGGAAGAAGAAGAAGAAGAAGAAGAAGAAGAAGAAGAAGAAGAAGAAGAAGATGATGAAAAAGAATAAAAATAAGAAGAAGAAGAAGAAGAAGAAGAAGAAGAAGAAAAACAAGAAGAAGAAGAAGAAGATGATGATGAAAAAGAAGAAAAGCAAGAAGAAGAAGAAGAACAACAAAAACAAGAAGAAGAAGAAGAAGAAGAAGAAGAAGAAGAAGAAGAAGAAGAAAATGAAGAAGAAGAAAAACAAGAAGAAGAAGAAGAAGAAGAAGAAGAAGAAGAAGAAGAAGAAGAAGATGAAAAAGAAGAAAACAAGAAGAAGAAGAAGAACAAGAAGAAGAACAAAAACAAGAAGAAGAAGAAGAAGAAGAAGAAGAAGAAGAAGAAGAAGAAGAAGAAGAAGAAGAAGAACAAAAACAAGAACAAGAAGAACAAGAAGAAGAAAGAGAATATTTTTGTAGTATTTAACTTTTTTGTAAAAAAAAAAAAATTAATGTATGGAAAAAAAAGAAAAGAAAAAAGAAGCTTTTTTTTTTCGTGTAAAACCAGCAGAAAAAACACACAAAAAAGTCCCTGTGATTTTGTATCGAACGCATGTGCTATGAAGCTCTTATGAAGATTCTCTGGTGTTTGATGTCAAACTGCGGCTCTGTAATCGGTCAGAGAATAAAAAAGGAGGCTACGACCAAACAACTCCGTCTTTATTTGAGTTTAACTGAAAACAAGAAGGTTATATAACGTCTCAGAGTGAATCTTTAAGAAGCCGCTCGGTAGGGAAAAAAAAATATATAGCTCAAATGTCAAAAGCGGGAAGTAAGAAATCTATTTCCTGTTTATCTATTTCCTGCACGGTGTAAAGTAAAAGCACTTTGTCACACATGATAGATCCATCAAGTCTAGACTAAGATGCATGAACACCATGTGCTCACTCCCACTCCTCCTTCATGCTCCGTTTACTGTCTCCGGAGGTGGCAGCGATTCCCGCTACGTCTCTCCGTCTCTCACGACCTTTACACGTCATTTCTACTTAACCACAATCTGTAGGGAAGCGAGAGCTCGATCCTAACGAAGGAAGAACGCAGCGTCGCAGCGAGACGCATCCGCAGGTTAATAAGAGCCGGATTCGTGCTGAGAGAACCTCCCACGGCTCTGAGGGGGAAAAAATTCTTGCTTTCTTATCGTTTTTTTTTTTTTAGTTCTTTTTTTTTTTTTTATTCTGGGATTGAGTGTGGAGGAGGAAACTTCCTACGTTAAACATGACACACAAAACCAGACGCAGTGTGGTGACCTTTCTGTTTCAGGAGTGTACTGAAGCGTCCTGCCGTGTGGAAGTGTTTCCTGACGAGCACCAATGCTGTGAAGAAAAAAGGCCTCTCTTTTCCTCTGTTTCTTTTTTTTTTTTCTTATTTATTTCATTTCATTTCAGGTTTTTCTTTGGCTTCCTGTATTTTTTTTTTTTTTACTTTTCTTTTTTTCCTCTTTTTTTTTGTTTATTATTTTTTTCTCGTGTGGTGGCAGGACAGGACAAAAAAATAAATCAGGTTGTATGCTTTTAACAAAGCAGGAGGCAGCCATAGATTATTAAAAGAAAAAAAAAGCACAAAAGTAATGCAGCTTTTGAAGCCATATTATTAGTACTTGAATTTTTTTTTTTTTTAAAGAAAAAACTTCATTGGGCATCCAGTTATGACTAGATGTGCCTCAGGATTGAAATGTAAAGTTATTAACTCTATTCGCTGTTCCTTTCTGTTCTAAAATCAGCTTATTTATTTATTTGTTTGTTTGTTTGTTTGTTTATTCTTCTATCCATTGTCAGAGAAATATAAAAAAAAAGCATAAAAAAGATCTTTTTTGTAACAAACCCCAAAAGTGAATTCAAGTATTATTATATAATAATATTAACTAAAAAAAAAAAAAAATTAATATATATATATATATATATATATATATATATATATATATATATATATATATATATATATATATAATTATATAATATATTGTATATATTGTTGGGGAAGTCGTGGCCTAATGGTTAGAGAGTCTGACTCTTAACCCTAAGGTTGTGGGTTCCAGTCTCGGGCCGGCAATACTGAGGTGCCCTTGAGCAAGGCACCGACCCCCCCAACTGCTTCCCGGGTGCTGCAGCATAAATGGCTGCCCACTGCTCCGGGTGTGTGTTCACGGTGTGTGTGTGTGTGTTCACTGCTGTGTGTGTGCACTTTGGATGGATTAAATGCAGAGAACGAATTCTGAGTATGGGTCACCGTACTTAGCTGTATGTCACGTCACTTTCACGTCACTTCACTTCACTTATCAAACCGGATTAAATACACCACAGCGTTCCAGAAATTTCCTCAGCGTTTCCTCAGGATGAAGCTGAGGATGATGATGTCATCAAATGACATTAGACATTCTGCAAATTTGTAGTTTTAATGGAAATAAATTCGGGTTTAAATCCTAAAACAGATTCAGGTTCAAATATTGATGGAGGAAGAATTTGAGATCAACTCAAAGCTGTCATGACTAAAAGCCTCATGTTTAATCCTGGGACATCTAAAAGACCCACAGATTCTAAAGTCTGAAGTAACAGGAAGTGTTTTATCTCTCACTCACTTCCAAATATCTTCATCATCTTCACAGTTTTAAGTCTAGACGTATATTTGCACTCTTTAGATCTACAACCGTCAAAAAAAAAAAAAAAAACAACTGAAAAATGTCTCACTTGAGGATATTTTACTGCTTGGACTTGGATTAAAGAAAGCTAGCATATGAGCCGGACTCGGTTTGTTTGTTAGTCACCGATTCAGCTGAGCAAACGGATCAAATACGACGTGAGTGAATTGAAATCCTCAAACGTAATCTCTCAGATTGATGTCCAACCACGAAACCGCCTCTTATGATACTAACACAACAATAATCTTTATTTATATTGAAGACGTTTTCATTTCCAGCCCAAAATCTCAGCCCTTGTACACAAAAACTCTGTATGGATTCTAGATGATGATAAATAATATTAATAAAATGAAAGGATAAAATGAAATAAAATGAAACACTGATCATAGGAAATAAATAAATAAAAGCTCCAACTAGATTTGTAAAGTTCGTCGTGACAAACTTTGATGTTGGCTTTGACAATGCAAGTATTCACAAAGGGCGGTGCGTTTTGGAGGCGAGTGGACAAAATACACGTGAGGAAGTTCCCCTCATTGTTCTGAGTGTTTTGATATGTCACATGTCCATGTTGTAAAAGATCTTTTGATTTTGCATATTTTGGGGGCGGGGCTACGGCACAACCGGAAGGCCAGTCGGTACACCAATTTAAACCTTTGTTCAGAGTATCACCCTAAAGGAGCTGGCCGAGTTTGGTGTAGATAGTTCGAAAGCTTGCCGAGTTATAAACCTCCAAAGTTTATAATGGGAGCCTATGGGGAAAAAAGGCCACTTTGAGACCCGGTACCAGAAGTACTGGTACTCGGATCGCTTAGAAAAGTAACAGCAACAAACTTCAGACCAGGATCTACAACAGGAGGAGTTACTCTTGATAAATTTTTGTCTAAGTTTAAATACTAAAACAGAATGTCGGCTTGTACAAAGCGACATAATGACAAAAATAAGCGAGTTCATCGGAACAGAGATAAAAACAATAAAACAACACTTAATATATTTCATTAAAGTTTTGTGATGAGAAAAAAAGAATCTATCTGTGTGTTTAAAGGATTCGGGCTATACGAGACGCTCGAGTGCAAAAGTTTGTACACCCCTCTGTTTTCTCTCTTTGCTTATTTTACAGATTTCTTACTTCTTGTTCAGGCTTTACAAGACCTGAGTGTTTATTAAGACAAAAAACATTAAGTTCTTCCATGGGGCGTCTCCTTGGCAACAGATTTAACGTTGAATCCAGAGTGCAACAGATATCTAGGAGACAATCGATCCCAAATTTCCGTAACGAGATAAAGGACAATAATAAAATATAATAAAAAGTCCCGACCCAAGCTGCTCACTCTGTAAACTATGAAACTTTTTCAGATTTATTATAACCGTCGCTAAATAAATATGATCTGCCATCAGCCAATCAGGTTGCAGCAAATGAATGCAGATGCAGAAACATCCTACAGATCCAGGAGTGGAATCGGATCTCAACGTCTGCTGTCGTTGCTCCTCAGCCTCAAGCTTGGAGCTGCTGGGAGATGTTTCTATGCTCAGAATCTTTGTAGAGTGGATATCTGAGGTAGCTTTCTTGTCAGTACAAAGCAGTGTTGAAAGCAGGAGATTGTTCTGCTCTGACCTCACACACACATCCACAAGGCACGTTCTGTGTAAACTACAGAGTCACGTGTTTGTTTGTAGTGTAGAAGAAATGCAGGAGATCAGCAGTTTTCTCAAAGTCACTGAGATCACCGTGTTCACGGTTCACATGTGAGCGTTAAGTGAACCTCATCGCCCTGCTGACACGTGATTGGCTGATTGAATAATTGGATCATGCGCTTTGATTGGCTCGCTGATTACTGGATCAGAAACCGTGTATGTTCTACTTGACTTTTATTGTAATATGAAGAAATAAATAATTTCCCTAACATTTTACATTTGGGAAATACAAATGAAATGACTGGGATTATGATTTATTTGAACGAAAGAAAGAAAGAAAGAAAGAATAATAAAACTGGATTATATTGAATTTTTTTCTATATTAAATATACATTTTATTTATAAATCAACATATCGCTGTCAGAGCAAATACTGATCACAGCAACGTCTTAAATCTCAATTTAAGTCTATTAATTAAGCGAGTAAATAAATAATAAATAAATAAATAAATAAATGAGATCTTCCACGGTGCAAAGACACATTTAACTTTTATATATTAAAACTTTTATGAAAATTATATATTAATTTAACTTACATTAACTCCCATGCTTCGTTGCCAGATCCTTCAGTATCCCCACGTTTTTATTCTTTTTCCTTCAGTGAGACTCATCAGATCGAATGGCAGCTCTTGCTTGTGTAAGTGAACTTCCTGAATTGGATTTATTCAGATCCTCCTACGCCGTGACCCGGCACAGCATCAACACCTCCCACACAATGAGTGTTGGGCAACATGAGCGCTATTAACTGACCCTCGCGCTACAGCCCGATGAAGGCCAGAAGACGACGAGTCGGCGTAAAGGTCAGAAAAAAATACTCTGCTTTAAAAATAGAACATGACGCTTTGATTTATTTATTTGTACATACTATATATACGATATAAATAACGAGGTAGGATGCATGTGGGGGTTACTTTGGGAAAATGTGTAGGAAAAACTAAAAATTCCTTTTCAGGGATTCAGAGAATCAGTTGTTCCTTTCAGGAAAAGTTTTTAAAAAATCTACTAAAAAAAAAAAAACATATTGTACTAAAATTACATACATTTAAAATATTTATAATAGATATACTACATACATTATATACATATTACATAATGTATATATGTATATTACATATATATGTGTATGAAGAACGAATAAATGACACCATTTTAAACTTAATATAAACATTTGTATCAATTGTCTTAAATTTGTACACAATTAGAATTTACACTCATTTAAAAATTAATTTAAATTAATTAATTCACGGGGGCACAGTGGCTTAGTGGTTAGCACGTTCGCCTCACACCTCCAGGGTTGGGGGTTCGATTCCCGCCTCCACCTTGTGTGTGTGGAGCTTGTATGTTCTCCCCGTGCCTCGGGGGTTTCCTCCGGGTACTCCGGTTTCCTCCCCCGGTCCAAAGACATGCATGGTAGGTTGATTGGCATCTCTGGAAAATTGTCCGTAGTGTGTGATTGCGTGAGTGAATGAGAGTGTGTGTGTGTGCCCTGCAATGGGTTGGCACTCCGTCCAGGGTGTATCCTGCCTTGATTCCCGATGAAGCCTGAGATAGGCACAGGCTCCCCGTGACCCGAGGTAGTTCGGTTAAGCGGTAGAAAATGAGTGAGTGAGAGTGAGTGAGTAATTAATTCACATTTTCAGTAAAAAAAAAAAAAAAAAAAAAAAAAAAAAGATTTTTTTTTAATGAATTTTAGCATATTCTGATCATTTGATATTAAACATTTAATCATTTAGAAATGTTCTGTTCGATAATATTTAAATATTTTTTTAATGAAAAATTTCCCATAGATTTGTTTTAAGTTTTATAGAAGAGTGCTTTTTTAGATATAATCTATTTTTCACTGAGCGGTTAAAAAATCAAAAATCTATCAAAACATCAGCTAAATGGAGGACGAGCTACGAAATATATACCAGGCGAAAAAAGCAACAAAAACTATTTAAATGTAAAAAAAAACTAAAGATGTTAAAGCGGTTAAAGTGCTAAGCTTGACACTGTTAGCCGTAGCAGTAAATATAACGAGTGTGTTTGATACTAGACTAAACTGTTTATTTAAATCCTTTAACTCTGTGGAGAAATGCAGCAGCAGGCAGCCAAACGCTTGGTGGTTAATTACTCTACAAGTGACCTTTTTTTTTTCTAAGCTTCAACACGTCGGTCGTCTAGGGGAAAAAAACGTCGCACGGGATGCTGGCTAGCGGCTAACTGCTTCGTCTGCAAAAAAGGAGCTTCCCAAATGCACGATGCTCCTCCATCAATCTTGCAGCCATGAAATTGGGACACAACAAATCCATATTTGAAGGCGGTTCCATCAAAGCCACAGCTGGAGACTCGAGCAAGCCGAAGGAAAGCACATCGAGAGCGTCGATATTTACCAAGGATTGTGAAGTCTGGGAAAAAAATGAGGGCTGCAGAGACGATGCTCATGACTACAGTTTCGCTTCTGAAAGTCTACAGTGAAACTAATCTGTGTATTAAATCCAAAATAATGTGGTGTGTTTGCTGAAACCCAGGCCTCAGAACTAAAAACATTTGATCCCAGCAGCTCAGGGTTCATAATGCATTATAACACATGTTCATAATGTAAACATGCACTTTGACTTTGTAATCATGCACTTTGAGTCCCTGGTGTAGTAAACGTCCATGTGTACATGATAACCCACACAGTTAACACCTAAAATGATGTGCAACTGTATTTATTACAGCTTATAACACAAGAATAGTGTTATGGCAGATGACATTATGAAGAACAAATTTTCCATGAAGGTCATACAACTATATATATATATAAAATATGAACAGCTTCATATTATGCTATATTATGCCATTATACTCACTTTATGACAATTATTTATGAAGCCGCATTAAACTTTATAGCTATTTTATTATACACTATGAATCTGTCATGTAGATTTTATAGCATACTAAATCAGCAAGGCCCAATTTGCATAGTGCATTATAAAAAAAGAAAATCCCTAAAGGTAATATAACGTGTTATAATAAGCAATAATTAATATCGCCACATTATGTATATTATGTTAAAAATACATAATCATCTTATAATGCATTATTGCAATTTTTTTGAAAATGCAATGCATTCTTTTATAGCTGTTTTAAACATGATACAAAGTGCTCATTATATAATGCATTAAACAGTATAGTGTGTTTATAGCATGTTATATCAGCAAGCCCCACACATTCTCACAAGATACCTTATAATGGTGTTATAATGCGTCATCAGCACTTCTTTACATCTATTTTTGAAACTATTTTTAAAAAGCACAACACACAACGTAATGAATGTATACGCAAGTCATACATACTCACTTAGTCAAGGAGCGTTTGTAGTTACGTTAGTTATGTTAAATATGGTAACACGTACGTAACACACGTTATAATGCGTTTATGATGCATTGTGAATACAGGCTGCCCAGTTAGCACTATAAATGGAATAATTGATGACATAACAGTCTCTCAGGTGGAGGTCAGTACAGTATATATATTGTATATATATTTTTTTTTGCTGAGAATTTGGAAAGACGGAATGGAAAGTGGAAAGATGCAACATTTTAGTTTCTTTTGCTGACTTTTTAGAAATGTTCCCATTTGTGAACCATTTGTAATGAGCTATGTGTGTCCCAGATTTTCCTTCTGGTGTACAGTATGTGTGTGTGTGTAAGTACCTGGATTCAGTTCATTATGAAATATTCTGCCAGTAACGTGGACATCTGCCACTTCTTGAAACCATTTCAGGTGTTTTTTTTTTTTTTTTTGTAATGAGCGCATCGTGGTGTTTAATGTCACAGAATGGCGATGGTGCCGATATCCCTGAGCCTACACACCTTGCGTAATGAACAGGAAGCGTGGTGAAATCATGCACAAGCGATTACAAGTTATTTGTGCTAAGCGGCAAAATCAAGCACAAATCAGGACACGACTGACTGATTGTCCTTGTCAGAAGAAGACTAATGACCTAGCGCTCTCTCAAAACACCCAGCTAAGCAAGTCTTGCAAATGAGCAACACTAATCATGATGTATTCCTCCAACTGGGTGGGACGTTAGCTCGGAGTACAGGCCGCTCACTCTTTAATAAGATTTATGTGTTTATGTAAGGAAATGTAAGATATGCTCTGATGATTAGGCACAATTTCAGAAGATTTAATATTTGAAATGTTTATGGCATATGGACACTACATGAAATGTGTAAGATTCATTAAAAAAAAATAAATACATGCAGCTGCAAATTATATTAAAAAATGTACCGGATATCGGCTCATTTATAAATAAAGGTGGGCATTTCACTGTAAAACTCCAACATACAGGTTAAATAAAGGATCAGGCTGCTAACCAAACATGCTATGCTAACAAAGGCTGTGTGTAAGTGAAAGTGACGTGACATAGGGCTAAGTATGGTGATCCATACTCAGAATTCGTTCTCTGCATTTAACCCATACAAAGTGCACACACACAGCAGTGAACACACACACACCGTGAACACACACCTGGAGCAGTGGGCAGACATTTATGCTGTGGTGCCCGGGGAGCAGTTGGGGGGGTTCGGTGCCTTGCTCAAGGGCACCTCAGTCGTGGCCGGCCTGAAAGCAGCGTTAGAAAAGCTAACATTAACCAAACAAGCTAGTTGAACCTTAACTCATTTTAATTTAGCCACAGCTCACAAATCTTACGTCCGGTTTTCATTTTAAAATTCTTGCTGCTGGTTGATTTTTTTTCCCCTGTGGTAAAATATGTCTGTATTGAAATGTTTCAGTCAGTTTATATTGTATCTGTGATAAATCTGTGCTAGATGATGAGACAGAGAATAACATCAGAACAAGATGTTAAATATGTAAATCCTTCATTTTCAAATAGGTGAGATATAAAGGAATTATTCCCCCCACCAGGAATTAATGTATATTTTATATACATTAATTGTACCAGTTGTCATATCATGTTATGTGTATGTTATATATATATATATATGATTATGTTTATATATATATATATATATATGATAGTTTGGATTGGGATATAGGGGTATTCTGGAATTTACTGCAGATCTGGCAACCCTAGTCCAAATAAAACGGTTGCCAGTTGCAGAATGCAGGCTAAAAGCATCTGATTCTTTAAAGTTGATCTTAAAAGGATAACGCCGAGGTCTCTTGCTGGTCTCCCACAAATGAATTTCTATTTGAAAGTTGCAATCAAATTCAGTTTGTGAAAGTGCACCTGGGTTTAACAAAGACTTTTTACTTAAAACCACTTGCCCTTGACACCTCTTCATGGAAATATTACAGATAACAAGCTACTATCCATTCTACTTTCTTTGTAGACTTGGAATTCTCCAGTGGTCTTTTCTTAAAGGTCACAATGTTTATTTTATGTGTTTTTTTTAATTTTTTTTATTAAATTGCTCAGCATTCATTTGAGTTTCAGTGTTTTGGCTACAGGGACATATTAGACTGAGCTGTAAATATACAATAGTTCAGTTTTTTTTTTTTTTTTTTTTTTTTTTTTAACGTGTCGTATGTTTTAAAACATTTCTTTTATCAAGTGTTAATTCAGACTTAACTGAACACTGGGACACTTTCCAAATCAACAAATCCATCACTAGCTCTTTCCAGCACAATATTTATTAACGATCCTCTAAATAACACTATTACTAGCTTGATTAACTACGATAAGTACACATGCCTGCCTGTTTCTAGCCAGCTGAGCTAGCATACAAATGAAATGTATGGCGTATTGTTAAACAAGCAAAACAAACAAAAATTTTTAGTTTATTATAGCTGTAAAGATTTAAATATAATATAGTGCTGGTGTGCATAAAGCTTCTCAAAGGAAGCTCAGTCTCACTCAGACTACTGAGCAAAAGATTGTGAGTTTAAATCCCAGGACCACCAAGATACCAGTGATGGGCGCTTGAGCAAGGCCCAAAACCAAACCAGTGAACAAGAGACAAACCAGTAAACACAAAAACTTTACAAGTGAACAAAAACTATACCAGAGAACTAAAAACAAACCAATTAAATAAAAACAAACCAGTAAACAAAAAAAAACAGTAAACAAAAAACAAACCAGTGAACAAAAGCAAACCAGTAAACAAAAAACAAACCAGTAAACAAAAAACAAACCAGTGAACAAAAACAAACCAGTAAACAAAAAACAAACCAGTAAACAAAAAACAAACCAGTGAACAAAAACAAACCAGTAAACAAAAAACAAACCAGTGAACGAAAACAAACCAGTAAACAAAAAACAAACCAGTGAACAAAAAACAAACCAGTGAACAAAAACAAACCAGTAAACAAAAAACAAACCAGTGAACAAAAACAAACCAGTGAACAAAAAACAAACCAGTGAACAAAAAACAAACCAGTGAACAAAAATATACCAGTAAACTAATATCGAACCACTGAAAAAACAAACAAACCAGTGAACAAAAAATATACCAGTGAACAAAAACAAACAATAAACAAACCAGTGAACAAATTCAATAAACACAGTGAAAATGTGAGAACGACAAAAAGGCAGAAAAATGTCATACACTGGATTATAAAATAATACAGAACAACGGCTCGGAAGTGCAGAAAAACCGGGAAAACTTTGTGACAGCATCCACGGGGCTTAAATGTCCCTTAAAAACGCAATCATTTAACTCAATAGATTAATGGTTTTATAAAGAAGTGTTGCAGATTTTTTTTAACCATCTTTTAATATTTCCTGCTTGCATTTCACATAGAGAAAGTTTTAGATCTTTCTGAATATCTTTATTCAACACCATCTTCAGGTATCTGAGTGAGAAAAGAAAGAAAAGCAACACAAAGATATCAATTTCATCGTTCCTTTTAAAAGCGAAGTTACAGCAAACCTTTAGACCAGAGAATGAAGATATTTACGATCTATCAGTGTAACACCACGTAGCGCAGTGCAGCACAAAATTCAGCCAATAATAAAAAAAAATCTACATTCTTGTATTTACATTTAATAGCACGCTTTACTTCCTGCTAACACAATGAACGCAAATCGATTCAGCCGAATGCTCGGGTTCAACATAGAGCTTATGAAATTACCGCATACGATTTCTTATCCTTCGCAATCCATCAGGTACTCCGTGTGAGGGGGGATATGGAAAACGGGGGCAGGAAGACCAAATGGAATTACAGCAATCGATCCCTGTGTATTTTCTTTGGTTGTTTGCCAGCAAGGCAATTACTTCTCCATCATAATTTGTAGCTGCTTTTGTTCAGACAAGGCTCTATTTCTGAAATATTATATCCTCCATGTAAGTGTGTTTAACACACGAAAGGCAATCAGACTGTCAGCTTGGACCGGATGTGTTAATGATGTATGACGGGACAAAAAGTCTCGGGTCAGAACCGTTACATCCAACAGTAGCGGATAGATTGTTTTCTATTGATGAACTGTATGTTGTCTAGATGATTACACCTTAGATGCTTTGTAGAAAAGTTGAAGTTTGGTTGTTGTTATCGATGACACTGGGGTTTGGAATAATTTATAACATTTACACAAAATAAGTTTTTGGGGGGTTTTTTCGACTTAATTTATTAATATGAAATTTATGACAAATGTATAAGTGTAACAAGGGAAGCGAGTAACTATGGTAACAAAGTTAGCTGGTAGCTAGCTCAAAAAAAAACTGCGACTACGTAGATCTTACTCCTTCAGATATGTGAGTTTATATATATTTATACCCTGACTTTTGACGATGCAAGCTAGCTCGTTTATTATAATCATGTATTCATTGACAAATGCACTAGGACATTTGAACCATGGCATTCAAACCATGGCTAGTTATTTCCTTATCCAGACTAGTAATATACTAGTAAAAAAAAATGTAATTACTGCCAGACAGCTTATTAAGACCAAAGGAACGGCATTACGAAAGAAGAAAGAGTTTGTATGTGTCAGGTACAGTAAGTACAGCAGCTGTATTATCGGAAGATTATGAGCCAAGCTAACGAGGCGTTTTTTCACCGTTTATTCGCTATTTTGTCGTTTTGCATTTTATAGAGTTTTGTGAGTGTTGATAAATGTAAATCATCTGTACCATGAACAAAGCTTATTGGCAAAAAAACATGCAAATAACTATGTAAATATCTGTAAACATCAAATAAAAGAGTGGAATTTATCAGAATTTGGAAAACATTTCGTTCGCGTACCAGCAATGAGCAGAGTCACTGGACAAGCTACGTATATTGAACACCTGGCAACCCTGTTGGTTCTGTTCTGAGCAATAAGTCAGTCATTTACAAAATGAAGCATGCTGGCTTCAAATACAGAAACAATAGCAACTCTCCGAATCAACCGGAGTTGTGAGCACAACAGATTTATCCCAATTAGCAAATAATCCGCAGTCTACATCGTTAATACGTAATTGGGAGACATTTTTTGCCAGCTAGTTACATGCTGTGGACCCACACACGTACACACATACAGCATTGAAAATATTTGTCGTCCCTTAAGATCCCTGTCGACTCCCAGTTCCCTTTGCTGTAAAGTGAATAAAGGCAGCATTACTCATACGTCTAGCTCTGCACCTGTCATGTCCAACATTCCCCAATCCCATTTCACACTTGAGGCACCTCACATAAAGCAGCAGCAGCAGCAACAACTCCCTGATGATCTCCCAAACCTCCACAACACCATAAATTTCACTCTGTTCTCATCCCCTGTGACCTTTTCCTCATTCTGTGGGCACCTGCTACAGTAACGCAAAGCTTTTTGGGTGTCAGCCGGAGCTCGCCAGGCAACACAAAAACTGACAAATGACTCAGGAACTTGGCATGAAAACAGAAGTGAGCCAAGGAGGTTGTGCGCAGAAATGCAAACTATTCATATCACCAAATGATAGTACCAAAAAAAAAAAAAAAAAAAAAAGACAAGACATGTGAATAGGTGTGAATTATCTAAAAAATAGTTTGTGTTGATTGAAGAAAATCTGTTTGTCGGACATATTTAGCCAATTCGTTAACCATAACTCATACTACAGCACTATAAGCTATAAGGTCTTTACACCTCCACATACTGTACTGTGTATGTGCAAAATCTAAAACAAAAAAAATGGTATCAATACATCCAAAGTTCAGCCATCTTTACCCTTGGGCTTATAGAAAGATGACAGAGACTAATAGCTTTTGCAATCCATTATTTCACTCAGACAGTCCTTTATCAGAGCAGAATTATAAATCCAAAATGAGGCGGCGAACCCCCACGAACCCCAAAGCCTTCTTATCAGAGCCGTAGTCTCCCAGCGCTAATCTGTATTACCTCTCGGTAATTAGCGTCCATGCAAAGTTCTGCACCAGGACAAAGCGGTCGTGCAAAATAAAGTTGGATGGAGGAAGTGACATTAGTCTGCTATTATTAATCTCCAATTTTCTATACATTCTCTTTTGCTTCCTGCTTCTGGGAAAGATAAATCACCTTGCGTGAAAGGCGACATCGAGCTTCAGCCTGATCACCAAACTTATAATTGGTCAGGGTTGCTGTGAAGTTGATGAATGTGACCATGGGCTCGCTTCACAAACAGGCCAGAGCTTCATCACACATTCCGGCTGTGGCCAAGCATTACTGTGCCCCACAGCCTTTAATTGAGATATCTAACATTAATGACGAACGAGACCCAAGCAAAAACATTACTACTTCCCCGTGGGATATGCATGACGTGGCAGGAGGTGGCGCCGTATTAAACACAGATGATGGAAAGGTTTGTGTATGGATTTCTCTGATGCAGAGAAGCCCAAGCAGGTTGAGAGGATGATTCATCAAACCGGCAAGCTGTCACGCTCTTGCAGAACTTATTGGCGTGCCATATTGACAGAACAATGGGCTTTGAACACAGTTGGAGACGCCTGGAGAGCCATCGATCGGACTGGGCTTAAGGGGTGATTTCAGTTGGGGAGGTTTGTTGAGGTTCAGTTTAGCTCAGCGATGGCCTGTCGACTCTCCTGAGGTAGTGGACTAACCGCAGAGGTAATAACCTGCGCAATCCGAACACGTTTGTACAAACATGAACTTGGCCTGTGTGACTTACCCTCAGCTGTACAGAGTGAAAATAAAAAGAAATGTAATTTTCTGTCAGGAAGGGTGACTGACATACAGGCATGAAATTAACACCACACAATTGCAGCAGCAGTAAACACAGCAGAGAATGTGGATATCCATCTATCCATCCATCCATTATATACATACACTGATATCTGTCCATCCGTCCATCCATCCATCCATCCACCGTACCAACCCCACCTACTCATCCGTCCACCCGTCCATCCATATATCCATCCATCAATCCATTTATCATACACAATTTTTACACATATGTCAATCTATCCATCAATTACCTCCATCTCTCTATCATATATATATATATATATATATATATATATATATATATATATATATATATACGCTCTGATGTCTGTCCATCCATCCAACCATCCATCTACCCGTCCATCCATCCATCCATCCATCCACCATACCAACCCCACCTACCCATCCATCCACCCATCTATCCATCCATCTACCCGTCCATCCATATATCCATCCATCAATCCATTTATCATACACAATTTTTAAACATATGTCAATCTATCCATTAATTACATCCATCTATCTATCATATATATATATATGTCTCTCCATCCATCCAACCATCCATCTATCCGTCCATCCATTATATACATACACTGATATCTGTCCATCCATCTATCCATCTATCTATCCATCCATCCATCCATCCACCATACCAACCCCACCTACCCATCCATCCACCCGTCCATCCATATATCCATCCATCAATCCATTTATCATACAGAATTTTTAAACATATGTCAATCTATCCATTAATTACATCCATCTCTCTATAATATATATACACTCTGATGTCTGCCCATCCATATATATATATATTTCCATCCAACAATCTACCCATCTGATGATGTCTGACCATCCATCCACCAACCCACCCACTCACCCACCCACTCATCCATCCAACCACAAATTAAATTTTCCACACATCCATCCTTCATACATATACACACACTCATGTCTGTACACCTTGCCATCCATCCATCCAGCCCTACAGTAATATTTGTCCATCCATCCATCTGCTCATTCATCCATCCATCCATCCATCCATCCATCCATTCATCCATCCATCCATCCATCCATCCATCCACTCACTCTCACTCACTCATTTTCTACCGCTTATCCGAACTACCTCGGGTCACGGGGAGCCTGTGCCTATCTCAGGCGTCATCGGGCATCAAGGCAGGATACACCCTGGACGGAGTGCCAACCCATCTCAGGGCACACACACACTCTCATTCACTCACGCAATCACACACTACGGACAATTTTCCAGAGTCTTTGGACCGGGGGAGAAAACCGGAGTACCCGGAGGAAACCCCCGAGGCATGGGGAGAACATGCAAACTCCACACACACAAGGTGGAGGCGGGAATCGAACCCCCAACCCTGGAGGTGTGAGGTGTGAGGCGAACGTGCTAACCACTAAGCCACCTTGCCCCCTCCATCCATCCATCCACAAGAATGTAAAAATTCATTGATTGACCACACAAGTTCTTATGTCTCTCTTTGTCCCATTCTGATTATTAAACTGTTATCAGCTCTAAGGTTTTTCAGTCATGTCTGAACCTCCTCATTTAATAAAGACTAGAGTTTCATTTCAAACATTTCTTTAAAAAAATCCAATTCGTAGAAAATTCAGGCTTTTCATATTTGAACTTTATTCACTTCAACACCAAACAAATAAATCTTTACCTTTTAGCAGCAGGTTTAAATAGAACTAGTCATAACTCTAGCAAGAGGTCAGAACTCTCCGCCGCATGTGTAGCTTCTTCCATATGGGCGTATTGATCAGACCAGCGTTCTTCACACAGATCCAGAATGAATACAGACAGCAAACCCTCACACAGATCTAACAGTTCACACAGGACACGTCTGAACCGCTACAAATGCTGGATCTGAACTGCATTCTCTACAAATCCATCTACAACGTGTCAGCTGTAGTAAGACCTGCTTCCTTTCGGCCTTCTAGAATGAGCAATTCCTGAGAAACCATGAGATCTAACAAGAGACAGCTGAGAAATATTTAAATAATTCTTATACTGTATACACAGCAAATATCGTTCCAAACAAATTTACTAATAAAAAAAGAGAGAGACTTCTTTTACGCCTTTATGTTATTAAGGTTAAATTTCATTTCACATCGCTCTGTAGATGTTTCTGTGAACAGCACAATCGATTGACTTCTGTCTTTTAAAGGCCAAGGCTTTCTGCCCATTTAATTGGCTTTAAGAGTCTAATTAAATGGAGCAGAAATTAACTAAATTTAGCAGGTGTAGAAGTACAAGTGGTTTAATGTTCAGACTTTAAATGTGGATTTTCCCCGAAACTGAGGACAATTATCATTGGAGAAAGATTTAATTACCCCTGTCTCATCAGGCACGGGCACAAATGACAGACTGAACAACTGTGGCTTTACCCCAGCTGGATCGTATCACAGCAACAGCTTTAGTTTCATTATATCTACTATCCATCTAATATACAATTAAGCTCATCCATCCGTCCATCCGTCCGTCCATCCATTTATCCAGCTAATATACATTTACACCCCATTTATCCATCCAGCCAATATATATTTACACTTAATCCATCCATGCATCCATCTATCCAGCCATCCATCCATCCATCCATCCATCCATCCATCCACCAACAATGCATGTGTTCATCCATCCATCCATCCATTTATCCAGCTAATATACATTTACACCCCATTTATCCATCCCTCCAATATATATTTACACTTACTGTAATCCATCCATGCATCCATCTATCCATCCATCCATCCATCCATCCATCCATCCATCCATTTATCCAGCTAATATACATTTACACCCCATTTATCCATCCAGCCAATATATATTTACACTTAATCCATCCATGCATCCATCTATCCAGCCATCCATCCATCCATCCACCAACAATGCACTGGTATCCATCCATCCATCCATCCATCCATCCATTTATCCAGCTAATATACATTTACACCCCATTTATCCATCCATCCAATATATATTTACACTTAATCCATCCATCCATCCATCCATCCATCCATCCATCCATCCATCCACCAACAATGCACTGGTGTTCATCCATCCATCTATCTATCCATCCATTAAATATACTTTTATGCTTCATCCATCCATCCATCAATCTAAAATCTACTGGCGTCTCCTCCATCCATCCATTTATTCATCCATCCATTCATCCTACAGTGAAATATGTTTATCCGCACATTTCTACATCCATCCATCCTAAGATTTATCAGTTTATCTAGCACAAATTTATTATCCATCCATCCATCCATCCATCCATCCATCCATCCATCCATCCATCCATCCATCATGTCATTTACTAATTCTTTCTGTAACATTTTTTTATATTATACAAAGTGCATGTTTGTGTGTGTATGACTGTGTGTGTATTAGTGTGTATATATTCTGTGTGTGTATTAGTGTGTATGTATACTGTGTGTATAAGTGTGTATGTATACTGTGTGTATAAGTGTGTATATACACTGTGTGTGTGTATCAGTGTGTACGTACATTGTGTGAATTAGTGTGTATGTACAGTGTGTGTGTGTATCAGTGTGTACAGTATGTATATTGTGTGAATTAGTGTGTATGTACAGTGTGTGTGTCATTGTGTATGTATACTGTGTGTGTGTATCAGTGTGTATTTATACTGTGTGTGTGTGCATCAGTGTGTGTAAACTGTGTGTGTATTAGTGTGTATATACACTGTGTGTGTGTATCAGTGTGTATGTATATTGTGTGAATTAGTGTGTATGTACAGTGTGTGTCATTGTGTACTGTATGTATACAGTGTGTGTATCAGTGTGTATTTATACTGTGTGTGTGCCTCAGTGTGTGTAAACTGTGTGTGTGTGTATCAGTGTGCGTATACCGTGTGTGTTTAAATCAGCATCTTCACCAGGACGCAGCCTTTGCCTTATGAGACTTCCTCGTGCATATTATTAGCATATTTAAGAGTCTTCATCATTTATTGAGCTGTGTGATCTGACAGACACTTCCCGGGTTGTGCAGCATTAATTATGACCCAAATACATTAAACTGATTTAACGTATTCCTCCGAAACCCCGATTCAGACGTCTTTCCATCATTCATGTTCTCGCATTAGTTATGTTGTTCCTACAATGATGTTAAACACTAACTTCACCTAATAAATCATTCACGACGTCAGCTTTCGCGGGACTAAGAGCAGATACGAAGGAGTGCGCTCCGACCAGGAACATTTTACTTCTGATAAACACCATTAGTGTTAATTTCACCGTATTAAAGAGTGAAAAACAGGCAATAAAATGTGAAATAGGGAGATAAATATTCACAGGAGGAAAAAAAAAATCTAATTACGCTGTTTTTCTAGGACGCAAATGGAAGCAACTGTAAAAGACTCGATATAATCCTGGGCCTGATTTCTCTGTGATTAAACATCGTTACTCACTCAAACACAAACTGATGCACCTTCTCCGATCACCGTTATTTATCTTCTGATCTTCGTTTTTTATCTTCTGATTTAAAACCGTTTCAACAAAAGCGTTCATTTCTTACAAAATTGAATTCAGTTGAGTGAAATATTAACGGGGTCACGGTGTCTTAGTGGTTAGCACGTTCGCCTCACACCTCCAGGGTTGGGGGTTCGATTCCCGGCTCCGCCTTGTGTGTGTGGAGTTTGCATGTTCTCCCCGTGCCTCGGGGGTTTCCTCCGGGTACTCTGGTTTCCTCCCCCGGTCCAAAGACATGCATGGTAGGTTGATTGGCATCTCTGGAAAATTGTCCGTAGTGTGTGATTGTTTGAGTGAATGAGAGTGTGTGTGTGTGTGTGCCCTGTGATGGGTTGGCACTCCGTCCAGGGTGTATCCTGCCTTGATGCCCGATGACACCTGAGATAGGCACAGGCTCCCCGTGACCCGAGGTAGTTCGGATAAGTGGTAGAAAATGAGTGAGAGAGTGAGTGAAATATTTCTGTCTGACTTTACAGATTTAATTTCAGTGAGTTAAGAGCTCACGTACTCACTCATTCATCTTCTACCGCTTATCCGAACTACCTCAGGTCACGGGGAGCCTGTGCCTATCTCAGGCGTCATGCATGTCTACCATGCATGTCTTTGGACCGGGGGAGGAAACCGGAGTACCCGGAGGAAACCCCCGAGGCACGGGGAGAACATGCAAACTCCACACACACAAGGCGGAGGCGGGAATCAAACCCCAACCCTGAAGGTGTGAGGCGAATGTGCTAACCACTAAGCCACCGTGCCCCCCGAGCTCACGTACTGTATATCTCAAATCCGAGCGAACACGAGTAATCTTAGCTCGTTCGGTAATAAATATAAAGATCATCAAACTTACTTATGTTACGTTTAAAACCGTTAGAAAAGCTTTAACAAACATTTCCTGTTAGAAAAGGTTTTAAGAATTCCATAGTGCTGCGATAGGATCGAATATCTTTCCAATTCACTCTCAAGACTGTATGAATTGTAGAATTTATTAATCTCCAAGCAAAAGAAGTGACTTACTTACTTTTGGCCACGACTGTATTCCTGAAGCTTAAATTTTCCCACTGATAATGGACTCGCGTCTCTTTAGTACATAATTCCTCAGCTGACAGGCTTTTAAGACCAGATTTACTACCCGATAAATGGACATATATAAAATAAACCACGAATCATCAGCCAAATTTTTTTTTTTTTATTTTATTTATTTTTTTATTTTTATGTCCTGTGTGTGATTTAATATCTCTGATAAGTAACAGTACTCGAAGGCTGTGATCGAAACGCTTCGGTGTTAATGCTGACGTTGTCTATAAAGGCTCGGAACGTTCAGGCAAAGCAGCTCGCTCGCAAAAATAATAACAAATAGCTGTTTTTTTCTGGAGGGTGTCGGTGAACGGCAGCAGCGGAGCCGATCGTTTAACTTCAGAAATGAAGAGGTGGGAGGCAGCGACACTGAAAACACTTTGCCTTCAGGAACTGTGTAGGTTAAAGACGTTATACCGGGAGAGAGAAGAGAGAAAGGAGAGAAAAAAAACTATCAGGAAAGAAACTAGAATTTAAATAAAGGATGAAATCTTCAATCTGATTGGTCAGAAGAGCTTGAATTTTATTCAAATGTATTTATAATAATTGTAATTTAATGTAAAGGTTAAATTAATTTAACTATTTATATTTTTAACTAAATATTCATTCATTCATTCATTCATCTTCTACCGCTTATCCGAACTACCTCGGGTCACGGGGAGCCTGTGCCTATCTCAGGCGTCATCGGGCATCAAGGCAGGATACACCCTGGACGGAGTGCCAACCCATCGCAGGGCACACACACACACACACACACTCATTCACTCATGCAATCACACACTACGGACAATTTTCCAGAGATGCCAATCAACCTACCATGCATGTCTTTGGACCGGGGAAGAAACCGGAGTACCCGGAGGAAACCCCCGAGGCACCGGAAGAACATGCAAACTCCACACACACAAGGCGGAGGCGGGAATCGAACGCACAACCCTGGAGGTGTGAGGCGAACGTGCTAACCACTAAGCCACCGTGCCCCCTAAATTGTATTAAAATTTTTAATTTCGATGTTTAACTTCCATAAAATTTTCATTAGATTTTAATTTCATTGAAACTGCTTAATAACAATTCACTTTATTCATATTAATTAGTACATTTTTTCCATAAGCAGCAGCTAGATATCAAACGTTTATCTTACAGTAATGCTGCGTAAAAGATAAAGGTAGCTGCTGTAACGTAAATGCAAACAGGAAGAGGAAGAGGAAGAGGAAGAGGATCCACATCCAGTCCATAATATTCAATATAGACAAAAGGATAAAAAAAAATCCCTTCTTTACATAAAGACTCTATTACTCCAGTATAATTCCACCTTTAATATTTAATACACTGCTGATCATTGCGACTTTTCTGAATTTATTTATTTTTTTTAAATAACACAATAACATTGGACATTAGTTTTATCTTTTTTTTTTTTTTTTTTAATTCTTTATTGCTGTGACATTGCTGTCAAGGCTTTATACAGTAATTAGAAAATATCATCCTGCATTTAAGGAGAAGTGAATGCTGGCATTAATAAAATAGTTTCCCAGTGAAAGACTGTTGTGTTAACAGAGACACATTTTCTCTCTAATTATCTCTCAGATCCTCATGGTCACTTTAGCGTTCGTTAGATAAATCCTCATCTATTCTAACAATCCCACGAGCAATTTGTGCAGTTTGACTCAAGGAGACCGGGACATACATACAAAACATTTTCTAATTAAGACGAGAACCCTTCAGTTAAGGTACAGTATTATCTACATAGGCGAATGCTCCAAAGTCGAAATTGTTGGTCATCGTTTTCTTCTTAACAGCGAGATCCTCTCAGGTGTCCATTCAGCAGATATTTAGCTTGGTAATTAGTACAAATTTCATAATAAAAGCTTCTTCAAGAATCCTTTTTGAGCATGAGGCCGTGTTGAGAACATTTCCAATCTCTTTACACACAAAGCAGAGAGGACTAAAGTTCATTCAGCTCCAGTAAGCACTTTATCCAGGTCAGGGTCTTGGTCAATCTGGAGTCTATCACAATCACAGAAGCACTAGGTGTGAGGCTGGAGCACACACACACACACACATACACACACACACACACATACACACACACGCACACACACACTCTACATCTAGGGGCATGTTAGAGCAGCCAATCCAACTAGCAGCATGCATTTTGCGAGGAATCCAGATGGGAAAATTATACCAACACGCAGAGAAAGCCGACAGAGCCGCGAGGCATCAACTCCACCCGCTGCACCACCATCCACCACGACACAAAATCTCTAACAATCTAAGTCGAAGCCTCAGTTGGTGACACGATGCTTTATACGCAGTACAGAATCAATAGGAGAGATTTCCAAAATAGAAAACAGGAGAAATTTTTTAAAGCGAAACAATATTCAGAAGAACATTATGACACATTTAGGTACAGTATGAGTTCATGACCGTTGCGTGAATTGTATGAATTTCATTTCTGACTAATAGCTTTAAGATTTGGATATAAATAATAAAGAAAGAAAATTGCTTCAGGGATCTAAATTCTAATCCAGATTCGACTTTTAGTGAAATTGCAAACCGGGTCGATTCGAGTCCAACGGAACATTAAGTATTAATTATACTGTTGCAGGTGTCTGAGACACTCAATCAACTTGAATGAACACACACACACTTACCGGATGTCCCCGGGGTCCTCGGTGACGAGTACATCAGTCTTGCAGCTGGCGACAGGGTTGATTGACAGCTCGACCGGTGGCACCACAAAGCTCTTGCTGACAGGCAGCCAAAGGCCTTGGCCCAGACTGTAGGAGGACCTGCACATGGCCATAACACAGGCGATCAGAGAGCATGCTGGGATTCAGCCATAAACACAGACAGCCAGAGGGCATGCTGCGAATGGCAACTACCCAATATTATCCACACAGCTGTTTTTTTGTTTTTTTTTTAACACCAAAAAGTCATATAACATAAGCCAGATTTGATTACTGTTAATCTGGTTTAATAGCGTCATTTAAAGAATATTAAGATGGAATTAGAAATGTGGGAGTGCAGAACGTTTTATAACTACAGGGCATGAAATAGCTTTTTCTGCTTCCTCTTCATTCTTTGTAATGGCAGATATTTATGTTTATTGCATCTACTGTACTGGTGTCAGACATATAAAACAAAAACAATTCTATCTGATCAACTGCGTACTACGATGAAGCAGTTCTACGCCGATGGGCGTGGTCTCTCAGATGATGACTCCACCCCAAAAGCCAAAAGCCAAGAGACACAATGATGCACTGATTAGGATGAAAATGACTCATGAGGCTCTTTACAGCCATCAGATCTCTGAATCACTCAGATGAGAACAGCTGGGAATTCATTCACTCATTTCCTACCCCTTATCCGAACTACCTCGGGTCACGGGGAGCCTGTGCCTATCTCAGGCGTCATCGGGCATCAAGGCAGGATACACCCTGGACGGAGTGCCAACCCATCGCAGGGCACACACACACACACTCATTCACTCACACACTCACACACTACGGACAATTTTCCAGAGATGCCAATCAACCTACCATGCATGTCTTTGGACCGGGGGAGGAAACTGGAGTACCCAGAGGAAACCCCCGAGGCACGGGGAGAACATGCAAACGCCACACACACAAGGCGGAGGAGGGAATCGAACCCCCAACCCTGGAGGTGTGAGGCGAACGTGCTAACCACTAAGCCACTGTGCCCCCCCTGGATATTCATTAAACTTAGAATTAAAAGCTGTATGGAAGTTTGTTCGGAGATTCGGATAAAATGGAAAAGAAGCAAGAAACCAGCCACTGATCTTTGCCATCCACCTGCTGTGAAGCACGGTGCAGGTAGCATCATTTTAACACTTTACCTGATCAGACTCACAGTTATGTCATAATAGTTGTTTATTCATATTTAAATACATTTCAGGGTGAAGTTTTGCATCTGAGAGATGCTTCTTTTGTTAGCTGTCGGTGTTCAGGATGCGTTCAGGGGAATGCGATAGCCTAGTGGTTAAGGTGTGGTCTAACGATTGGAACGTTTGAGCTCGAATCCCAGGTCCACCAACCCCCAACCCCCATCAGGAAAAGCTGGACAAAGATAGGAAAAAAAATAGGAAAAGCTATTTATATGGACTGCTACTTGGTACAAAATGTGTGAAATGGTATCAAATATACAACTGTAATAAAATAACGCTCAGATCGACCGCGTCGATCTTCATGTCTGAGGATGCAACAACAAACCGCATGCTCAAGTGTTTCTTCAGAGACGTTATTTCATTTTAGGGCGTATTATAATCTTAAACCTCTGCACCAAGTCCATTATAAAATGAGCTGCCATCAATGTAATACGAGTTATTATATTTCCAGACTGTATTACATTTGGATCTCTGCATCAGAGCCATTATGTAATAACCTTATTATAAACGAATTACTTACTGCCCTTAGAATAGTATCCTGCCATGTCAATGTAACATTATTGCCCTTTGTTGCTAATGTTGATAAGCTGCAATATGCAAATGAGCCAGATGAAGTGCCTTTTATATTAAAAAATAAAGTTTATTGCTGACGGAATAAAAACAACTGGAACTTGAGCTGTTTTCCCAGCAGATATCACGGTCCTTCACTGGCTCCGGCTTATCTTGTTGTTGGCGCCGTCCATGTCTAACTCTGTATGCAGTAAGTGTACGTCTGACTGCTGTTCGCTCAGCGTTTACATGCATCGTGGTTAAGCGTGTGTGTGTGTGTGTGTTGAAGTGCAATGTGTACAGTGATTGTCATCCCCCTGATTGAAAAAACACAAACTCGAATTTGACCTTGAAATTAATCCTATATTTTCACATACTTTTGCCACTAACATATTTCTATAATATTAAAACATTTTCCTGAATAAAAAAAAAATGACCAAGTGTAATATATTTGTCTGATTTGTTTGACTGAGTTCACTTTGTTTGCTTTTATGACTTGTGTGAAAATCTGATGATGCTTTGGTTCATATTTATGCAGAAATCTAGAAATTTCAAAAGGGCTCACAAACTAAGGGTCCAAGCGACACTGTATATTTATGTATACTGTGTATTTTATATTGATGTAGTTTTGTTTTGTTGTTTACAGGTTGTTGATGTCTTTGTTTTTACTGTACGGTGCAAGAAAAATAACCAACTAACTAATTATCTAACTAACTAAACTAGCTGTGTATTGATATCTGAATACGTCTGAGCAGAACCTCTGTTACACACCATTCGGACATTCAACTGACCTTCAACGCATTTTTTTTGCATGATATTGACTCAAGTGAAAAGCACAATTCAGCACAACTACATTATAACACCCTGGACGGAGTGCCAACCCATCACAGGGCACACACACACACTCTCATTCACTCACACAATCACACACTACGGACAATTTTCCAGAGATGCCAATCAACCTACCATGCATGTCTTTGGACTGGGGGAGGAAACCGGAGTACCCGGAGGAAACCCCCGAGGCACGGGGAGAACATGCAAACTCCACACACACAAGGTGGAGGCGGGAATCGAACCCCCAACCCTGGTGGTGTGAGGCGAACGTGCTAACCACTAAGCCACCGTGACCCCCATAAAATCTACTTAATCTATTTAATTATCTGATGATATTTTTAAATAAAATATTAAAATAAAATAATTTTTTTGATGATAAAAATATTTAAACAAACCAACAATTAATTTAATCTAATAAAAATGAATTTAATAATTTTTTAACAGCTGCTGTCACTCTATAAATAAATAAATAAATAAATATTTTAAAACAACAGTGTATTAATATCAGTCTTCTGGCTGTATGTTAATATATTTTTTGTTCATATTTCATACAACTTCTAGTGTTGTATTTTATTTAGAATTTGAAATAATACTCGAGCAGAAAGTGAAACAGAGGCTAAATCTGCTGTACTGCGTCTCACTGAGACCGAATGCGAGTGACGGTTTCGTCATCCACGGCGCACTCACTCCTGAACAACGATCTCTCGTTCACATCCGTTCCCCGTGAAACTCGGCCACTAAGCACTACACCTCAGTCCCTGACCTCAGATATAGACACAAACACAGTCAATCAGCTCAGATCAATGCCCACTTCCACTCATAAATAAGACCTAGGCGACACAGGCACCGCTCTCGCTCATCAGCTGACACAGAAGAGCCCATCGATTGGCTCTTTCTCCTCGCTATCAATCAGCACCGAGCGAGTGCATTAAACGAGTGTGTCGTCAGCCGCACGGAGTGATGACATCCCGGTAAGTATGGTGGGAGATAAATAAATTTAAAGCACTCCGTTTTTGTCTTGGGTAAAGAGTGAAAAATGGCCTCTGTGGAATCATAGAACGAGGGATTTATATCGTAGCTTCGCTAATCAATATGTCACACACTGCTAATTGGGGAGGCAGGAAATGATCACGGTGACCTTCATGACAAAAGCAATCACAGGTGATGGAAATAAATATGTGAAGGTTTACATTAGCTACACTGGTTAGCTTTTATTTCTATAAAGCAAAAGATGAACAACAAAATAAACAAAATGCAAAAACAAAAAATCAATAAACAAAATACTGCAGATTCTGGAATTAATATAATATTTGTAAAGGATATAAAAAAATACAAAAATAAAACAAATATGTTAATTAAAATATTTATTAAAATCTTCTTCTTCTTCTTCTCCTTATTATTATTATTATTATTATTATTATTATTATTATTATTATTATTATTATTATTGTTGTTGTTGTTGTTGTTGTTGTTTTGGCCTGAATTTTATATACACAAATAATTAAACAATTAAAAAATTTTTATTATTCAACAGGATATTTTTATATAAGATGCAAGTATAAGATGCACATTTGAAGATGAAAGAGTTAAAACGGTAGTGACATTACAGTGATAATGCTCTGAACATTAATTATAGTTGGTGGTTATAATGCATCATGAAGCATTCCATTAGGACCTCCTGAAAGAGCCTTGGTGTAGATATGGTCTGGGGGCAACGCACTCTCAGAGCCTTCACAAACAGCCTCAGAGCTTTTATTCTGGCTGCGTTTGACTCCCTGAGGCATCGTGATGTTTTCAACAAAGCTTATGTGGTGATCTGAAGATTCTCACCTGAAGATCTTCTCTGGCGCTTGTTCTCCAGTCACCAGGTCATAACCTCGCTCCAGGTTAGAGTACGGCCACGGCCTGCAGGGGATTTAAGTCTCTGTGTCAATAAAGCACAGCAACCACTAACAGTACAGTACATCACCAGCGTTTTATTTCTTTCACCACATCATACTTTTTTTTTAATCTCTTTATGGTTACTTTAATGTTATGGAAGGTCCATGAAGCTTATCTTTCCATAGCTCTCGTGGAGTTAATATGATTAATATTAATGTACTCTAGAGACTCCTTCCACCAAATCATTGTGTGGGAAAAAGATAACTTATAAGCTTTCTATAACTTTCTGGTGTTACCATAGAAACGGTAACTTATAAAGGTTCTCAGCAATCGGCTTTGAGATTTGGCTTTGAGCTTCTGTTGTGTGATCATGAGTCCTGAATTATTCTAAATATTGGAAATGAAAAGACAAATCTCGCCATGACATCATCGCAGTTTAGAGAATCCTCCAGCGTTCTAGATTTCAACACGTTCCTCATTAACTGCATCGTCGTTCCAACACTCTTTCCCCTTCCCACCGAGTCCCACTTGTCCCAGAATATAACTGCGTGTGTGTGTGTGTGTGTGTATATATATATATATATATAATATATATATAACAAGGTGATAACTTGCCTGTTTTCATTTTTTTGCCGTGTGTTAATGTGACAGAGAGTCTTACGGATCTTACCCTTCGTTCCGTCCCCAGTCGGTGCGTATGCAGAGGTGTTCGTGTTCAGGGTCAGGTGAGTAACCCTCCAGGCAGCTACATTCTCCTGAAACAGCAGAGACAGAGTGACACACATTCATTTATCTGGCCTGTGGTAGAAATCACCCCCAGAAATCACCCCTTCGTCCTCGTCTGTCACAGGCACCAACTTCTAATAGAGCTTTAGAGTACTTAATTTAACCCTTTAACCCCAACCCTTAATTTGCTCCTTAACTTTGACCTCTTTACACAAGCAGTCACAAATAAATAAATAAATAAATAAATAAATAAATATTTTCATGGTTTTGTGTAATAATTCCTAAAAAAGAAATGATTGACTTCATAATGCAGACTAAACTTTATATTGTTCATAACTGCTCAGTAACAAACCAATCACAAGCACTTAAGCACTTTGATACAAACGTCTACATAAGCACTTCATAACAACTGACATAAACCTTTCATTCACTCTTTTATCTTATATTTTTTTTCCCCCAGTAAGCGCTTTATCCTGGTCTGAGACGCAATTGATCTCATTTGTAAAGCACAAACCCAACCTGAATTAGATGTGATTTGATTTATAAATGCTTATTCCAACAGTTATAAACACTAGTTTGTCTGATTGACATAACCAACTAAGTCATGCTATGTAGATATTGATGGAGATAATATAGATTTTGGACATAATGACATTTTCTGTATTGACTCACAACAGAACATGAGACTGTTGTAGCTATGTATGCCGTATGTCCGTGTCATATAATGTTAATAACATGACATAGCATTGAAGTACAAAAGATCTAAACAAAAAAAAAAAAAGAATTGACTGTGTAACTGTACAACATACTGACACTATATATTAACTCTGGGCTTTAAAGTAAAGGGTTACAATGAGTATAATGTCTTTATGAATGATTTATGAATACGTCATAAATTATTTATAAATAGGAATATCAAGACACCATAGCAGTGACGTAGCTTCTTTTATAGTTCATTTTTATGACAATAACTGTTTATGGATTCAACTTAATTTTTTTTTTAATGTATTTAGCATTATTTATTTATTTATTTATTTAAAAGGGAATTTATTCAGAATAACTTTTTATACCGATCTTCTGTAAGAGCTTCTGTAAAATTAGTGGAGCCCATGTCTAAAACATTTATATTTTACGGACAATACAAGAACACGCCATTTTGAATCTGAGGTCAATTTGTCCTAGATAAATTCACACCGAGGAATCAAAAAGAGTGTGTTATTTATGTCGAGGTGCAACGTTTGGTCCCCTGCTGCTACGCCGCTAATACGGACCACCTGTTCCTCATCACGGTTCTGCTCACAAAGCATCAGAAATAGAATCAGATTTACACTGAACATCCTACCGAGCCTTTTACAACACACTCCACCTACCCAGGTGTTTTTTTTTCTCCTTTTTTTAACCCTGTACATTCTACTTTCTCTTCTCTTCAGTTCAGTTCATGTTATTTCTCATTGCTTTGCTGTATTCCACAGTTTCACTAAACTCCTTCAGCACTACTGAATCACATCTCCCCAGATTTCTCTGTGTGACGTGCTGTGGCTCACAGGAAGCTGATTTATGGGCTGTCAGAAGATATAAGCAGCGAGATTCATAAATCTGAAGAAAAAAAAAAGAAAACAAACCAAAATAATACGATCAGTTCTCTTTTGTTCCGTTTTCGAACTCTTTGCTTGTTTTACTTTTTCTCTCATTTTTTTGTCTTTTTTTTTGCCCCAGGGATCGTGGATCATTTCATTGACCATGATGTAATGCGCAGGAAAAATTCATTATCCGTGGAGCTATTTTACGTCATTGGCACAAAGGACACACCTTCATTTAGACTGACAGTCACTGAGGCCACGCCCCCTCATCAGGACTGACAGGGACTGAGAAAAAGGACACGCACTCTTCGATCGGACTGACAGCAATAAAGGCCACGCCTCCTTCACTGAAACCGACAGACACAAAGCACACTCCTCTTTCAAGGCCATGCCTTCTGTGAAGGTGGCAGTTACACAAACCACGCCTCCTTCAGTGAAAGTAACAATTACACAGGCCACGCCTCTTTCAAAGAAACAGACAGACACACCTTTTTCAAGGCCACGCCTCCTTCTGTGAAAGTTACTGTTACACAGGCCACGTCTCCTTCACAGAAACAGACAGACACACCTCTTTCAAGGCCACGCCTCCTTCTGTGAAAGTTACTGTTAAACAGGCCATGCCTCCTACACAGAAACAGACAGACACACCTCTTTCTAGGCCACACCCCTTCTGTGAAAGTTACTGTTACACAGGCCATGCCTCCTACACAGAAACAGACAGACACACCTCTTTCTAGGCCACACCCCTTCTGTGAAAGTTACTGTTACACAGGCCACGCCTCCTACACAGAAACAGACAGACACACCTCTTTCTAGGCCACACCCCTTCTATGAAAGTTACTGTTACACAGGCCACACCTCCTTCTGTGAAATTTACAATTACACAGGCCATGCCTCCTTCAGTGAAACTGACAATTACACAGGCCACGCCTCCTTCAGTGAAACTGACAATTACACAGGCCACGCCTCCTTCAGTGAAACTGACAATTACACAGGACATGCCTCCTTCAATGAAACTGACAATTGCACAGGCCACGCCTCCTTCTGTGAAGGTTACTGTTACACAGGCCACGCCTCCTTCAGTGAAATTGACAATTACACAGGCCACGCCTCCTTCTGTGAAAGTGACAAATTATTCAACGCCTTCGCAATCATCCAATCAGAATCAAGAATCCAGCAGCACTGGAGCCTACAATGTTTATATTTCATAAACATAAAGTACAAAATAACAGCGAATGAGGTACAATGTAGACTTGAATCTTAAATAAAAAAAATGTTTAAGAAGCACTGAACTGCATGAAGAGGCGTAATAAATAATAGATAGTTCTAGTTCTCCTCAATGCGAAAAATTTAAAAAATAAATTAATAAATAAACCTTTTCAAACGTCGGTCAAATTCCACTCAGCCGTAGGTGGCGGCTTGTTGAGCTTTTCCACTTCAGAGAGTTGAAATTCAAAACATTTTCAACAACAGTCTGAAAGATTCCACCTGCAGATTGGCTTTAAATCACCGCCGTCCTGCTGAAAGGGTTCGTTTCAGCAATTTTCACGTTTAATGACATTTTTGAGCTTCTTTTTTTTTTTTAAATAAAGTTAGAGGGCAGGTTGAATAGAAGGACGTTTTATGAAGGTCTTTTTGAAAGTCTGAACATTTCTTTTAGCCTCTGGTTCTTGTGGAGAGTTTGAAAGAAGCCGAGCCTGCCGCTAATAAAACTAGCTCATCTGCATGCCGATGTAGCTCCTTCACCCCAATCTGGAAGGTCAAAGCCGTTAGCCAGGTGCTAAAACTGCCATCTCAAGAACAATAACGCTGGCTAGGCATTAGCCAAGAGCGCTAGCTGCAGCTTCGGTGCACAGAGTGATGATCCTCTGATGGATTGTTCCAGACCAAATCGTCTGTCACGTGGGCAGGTGACACGTCGCTAATGTCATTCTAACGGCTGAAGTCACAGTTCTGGTGAGAGCAGCTGCAAAAAGACCTCAGCTTCTGTTTGAGCGTGTGATCTTTCCATCCTGGTACTTTTAAATCACACCATGGAAAAATACTGTACGGTTGTGTTTGTGTTTGATTTTAACATTATAGATCCCTACATAAGCCCTTTATAACAACGTATTGTACATGCACTGACTCATTCGTAATTTAATTTAGATGTGAACTGATCGATAGAACGTGCTTATAAATGGTAGCGATTTATAAATCCGTTATAAACATTACCGTAAGTCGTAATGCGCTTTATGAACTGTTATAACAATGCTTATAATGCTGTTTAAATGCATTAAGTTAGGATGTTATACAGTAAGACGCATGTGAAGAATCAGACCTCTTTGTATTATTTTGATTTTGAATGAAGGGCAAAATGTGGATCACTATCAAGCAGCGGAGGCAGGAGGCGGAGGCAAGAGGCAGGGGCAGGAGGCGGGAGGCGGGAGGCAGGAGGCAGGAGGCCAGGCTGTAATCATTTTCTCCTCTGTTCTCTCCAATGTCTGACCTGCATGATTAATGATAGGTTTCATTAGAATGCTTTTCCAATCTCGCTAAAGGCCGTGTGGGCAATTTTCCGATTTCAAGGATCATGGCCTAGGCACAGGAACGGGGAGGTTGTTGTTCCGATGCATATTTTCACACAATTTCAAGAAAATCAATGCAAGCTGCAGAAATTTAGGGGATTCATCACGTCAGTCTTGTTCATGAACCAGACATAAACAGGATAAATTCCAGACTGATAGACTGATAAACTCAGATAAAAATACAATCTCATTTTCTCAGGGTTATTTTCTTTAAACTGACCCAAGGCAGTTCTTATAGACACCTACATTATGCCTCTGAATAAAACCTACATATTTATACATCTACAATCTGTAATGTCATGCTGACATAATATATTATATACTACTGACATAAACCTACATAAACATTTCTATATCCAGGAGTCATATTTGATGTCTTGATGACATAACACAGTATTTGTGGACATGTACATAAGACCTATGTTTGGTAACACTTATTCCAAATAGAGCTAGCTGAAATGGTAAATGTGATTGACATACTGTAACAGTTGACATAGGACAATAATCATGGACACCCACATAAACTCATTATAATGGCTGACATAAAACACCACAAATATCACCATGAACACATATCCGTCTATATTGTGCTTTCATATTGAATATGTTGTCAGTTTGACACAATACAGTATTCATGAACACCTACATAAGCCTGTTGTAACAACTGACCTGAAGCTACATTTAGTAATGCTTATTCCATCTAGAGTTAGCTGAAATGGTAATTGTGTTGACTTAATCTCAGTCAACCTGAGGAACCTGATGACATATGCCTACATAGTAGATGACATAGGCCTTCATAAGCCCTTGATAATGGCTAACAATAAACTAAATAAATATCCATAATGGCATATTGTATCTATATCCAGCTGTCCTGTTAAGTCTTTTAGCAGTTTTACACAATATTCATGGAAGCCTACTGTACATAAGCGCTTTATAACAACTGACATGAACGTATGTTTAGTAACACTTATTGTACCTAGAGCTAGCTGAAATAGTAAACTTGATATTCTGGAATAGAGCAGTGATCATAAGCTCTTAACACACCTGTATAAACCCTTTATGACTGTTTAAAAGACACCTGGGTGCCAATTGACATAAGGGTTTATAGAGGCTCCTTCCAGTGAGAGCAAGGTGTCATGTTAATTATGATGTCAAATTGATGCAACAACTGAGATAAACTTTTTTTGACTTAAGGTTAATAAAGTGGAATTAAAAACCTGAGTTAAATTAGCATAGTGTGTGTGTGTGTGTGTGTGTGTGTGTGTGTGTGTGTGTGGAGAGTGGTAACAGATGGATGAATATAGGAACGGTTTACAAAGCCATGAGTAAAAGAGCTTTTCCGGACTCAGAAGTGGGATAAACCCGGAGGATCTAACCCCATCTCCTCACCCCTTAATCAAACCCCGGCGGGAAGCTGAGATTGACCTGGCAACCAGCCCAGAATTCCTCTTACACCTCACACATGTGGTGGAGAGTGTGGTGAGAAAAACAAGAGGTTTCCATCAGCTAACTCACCGCTAAGTCTCCTGAGAGAGAGACAGACAAAGAGAGGGAGAGAGACAGACAGTCAGAGAGAGAAAGAAAGAGATAGAGAGAGAGAGAGAGAGAGAGAGAGAGAGAGAGAGAGAGAGAGAGAGAGAGAGAGAGAGAGAGAGAGAGAGAGAGAGAGAGAGAGAGAGAGAGAGAGAGAAAGAGAGAGGAAGAGAGAGAGAGAGAGAGAGAGAGAGAGAGAGAGAGAGAGAGAGAGAGAGAGAGAGAGAGAGAGAGAGAGAGAGAGAGAGAGAGAGAGAGAGAGAGAGAGAGAGAGAGAGAGAGAGAGGAATAGAGAGAGAATGGTCTAGTGGGCCAGAGGGAAATCATAGCATAAACGACAGACGGGGACAGAAACACAAAGAGGAAAAAGGTTCTCCTGCACCATGGTCACATGTATGATGTATGATTAGAGCAAGGAGAGTGACATAAAGAAATAATGACCTCATTATGCTAACAACAACAACAACAACAACAACAACAACAACAACAACAACAAAAAGGTGGGGATTCTTAGAGAAAACACTGGGACTAAAGCTAGAGCTGACTCAATAAGCATATAATAGAGAAATGATCTATTTATTTATTTATTTATTTATTTATTTATTTATTTATTTATTTATAGCCAGGGGCTCTAAATAAATATTAAATTAATAAATCCATTTTATTTGTATTGCACTTTAACAATGAGCATACTCACAAAGCAGCTTTACAGGGAGCTCTAAATCCAGGATATAAATGATGCATTTTAAATAATAATAAATATTCGATCGATTAATTGACTGATTGATTTATTTATTGACTGATTGATTGATTGATTCTTTGGTGTCACATAAACAAACTTCTGTCACAGATAACTTGGACATTTCCCCTCCAGACCACCAGAGGGCAACACATTTAAGTCAAACCCTTCTTCTCTTAATTTAAGGTTCTGTTCTTCACACTGTCGTCTTCTAGCTACTGTTTGTTACCTGGTTGTTTGCTGTGAAGTTCTTCAGTTGTTCTTGTAATCTAGCAAATGTTTACTGTGTTTACGCTAATTTGTATTTACTGAACTTTGGATTGAAATATTCTGCACTTCCTTCTGTCTTCATCTCTGAAGCTCTATGAAGGCAATATTAAATGTTTGCATCAGTGAGGAAACCTCAACCCTGTGGGGATCCTGAGGCATCTAGAGATGTTCCAGCTCCAGTTGTGTTCCTCTTCATGTAGATTTCAGACATTTAGTGAGAAGTTACCAACTCCATGTGGTGTTTGAGGGCAACAACCTCCTCATCAATACACAACTATCAGAGTGTATCTGACTGTAGAAAGGACATTATTCATAATATCACTCTCTGGTGTTTATAACAGTTTATAATCACACTCTCCAGTGTCACCCAAATGAGGATGAGGTTCACTATTGAGTCTGGTTCCTCTCAAGGTTTCTTCCTCTTCCATCTAAGGGAGTTTTTCCTCACCACAGTCACCACAGTCATCTCAGACTTGTTCATTAGAGATAAATACAAACACATTTAAATAGAAGTCTAATATTAATCTTAAACTTTTGTGTAGGGGGTCACGGTGGCTTAGTGGTTAGCACGTTCGCCTCACACCTCCAGGATTGGGGGTTCGATTCCCGCCTCCACCTTGTGTGTGTGGAGTTTGCATGTTCTCCCCGTGCCTCGGGGGTTCCCTCCGGGTACTCCGGTTTCCTCCCCCGGTCCAAAGACATGCATGGTAGGTTGATTGGCATCTCTGGAAAATTGTCCGTAGTGTGTGATTGTGTGAGTGAATGAGAGTGTGTGTGGATCCAGTTGGATCATGCTGTTGCTGATTTCCTCTTTTTCTGCGTTTCCTCTCTTTTGTTAACAAAACAAACAAAAGCCGTTTGTGAAAGTGGCTGGAAATTTGTTCCAATATATTAGTCTA
>NC_083485.1:15029349-15049349 GCF_030014155.1 Tachysurus vachellii
TTATAAATTAAGAAAAGATGGCCTCTAACTAATTATATTGAATGCAGATGAAATATGGGCTCATTTGAATTTAGAAATTAGAAATTAGAAAATAGAAATTACAATAAAAATAAAAATTTAATGACATAAAGAATTTAATTTAATTTAAATAAATATTTTCCATAATGATGCTTTAAAATGACAGACACTGGTAGGCAAAAAGAACAAAATTGGCCTCTATCTAATTACATTAGATACAAATGTAAGGTGAGCTTATGAATGTGTTTATATATCATGATTTCTGTCTAGAATTTAGTCAAGATGCATTTGTGAACAATGGATAGAGTGGACAGTGAAATGAGACGACATTCGTCCAGGTCGCTGCTCCTGTATACTGACACAGAGCTACAGAGGAGAAAATGAGCCAGAAATACAAGCGTCAGAGTCGAGTGTGATATGATCGCTGGCGTGAAGGTGTGAAATCCGGATGATCGAGCACACAAGTCTGTATCACCCCACAGTCCTTCTGTAAACTTCTAAACTTCTCCAACTTTACAGAACAGTTTCTCCTGCTCTCTTTTTAACAGCCGTCACACATCAGTAATTGTGCCCTAGAGAAGTGAGAGCGAGGCTGTCGAGAAGTGAGTCTGAGAAACGGACAGCAAAGTTTAAAACTCTAAAGACTGTCAGGGCGAAGAGGAGTGGAGAGTAGAGGAGAAGAGAAGAGAAGAGAAGAGAAGAGAAGAGAGGAGAGAAGTGGAGAGGAGAAGAGAAGAGAAGAGAAGAGAAGAGAAGAGAAGAGAAGAGAAGAGAAGAGAAGAGAAGAGAAGCGAGGAGGAGAGGAGAAGAGAAGAAGAGAAGAGGAGAAGAGAGGAGAAGAGAAGAGAAGAGAAGAGAAGAGAAGAGGAGAAGAGAAGAGGTGAAGAGAGGAGAAGAGAAGAGAAGAGAGGAGCATAGAGGAGAAGAGAAGAGAAGAGAAGAGAAGAGAAGAGAAGAGAAGAGAAGAGAAGAGAAGAGAAGAGAAGAGAAGAGAAGAGAAGAGAGGAGAGGAGAGGAGAGGAGAAGAGAAGAGAAGAGAAGAGAAGAGAAGAGAAGAGAAGAGAAGAGAAGAGAAGAGAAGAGAAGAGAAGAGAAGAGAAGAGTGTAAAGAGGAGAGAAGAGAAGAGACGAAAAAAAATAATGCCAGAAAAATAGTAAAAGAAAAGTGCATAAGAGAAGAAAAGAAAAAAAAAAAAAAGAAAGATGATATATATGAAAGACCCCTGAAAGGAGGAGAGAAGAGAAGAGAAATCTTCTGAAAATTGCTTTTTGGGGCTAAGACTTTTTTTTTTTTTTTTTTTTGCATAAATTTTTTTGCACAAATTATTTCCTGAAAATAACGATAATAAGAACTGAAGAAGGCACAAAAGTCAAAAAGCCATAAAGCCGAGGATTAGATTAAAATGTCGGACAAAATGCAGTCCACAAGTCCTTTTATTTTGACGATCATCAGCTTAATTAGAACCACGTGAAATCTTCCAGCTGCGTTCGCTCGTCAGCGGCGTATGAACTTTAGTTAACTTTACGTTTTCATCTCAATCCCCTGATGATGATTTTCGTACTTACTGTATATCTACTTATTGTTCTTTCTTTTTTAAGTCGTGTTAATTGAGAGATCGTTGCTGGAGCCACGTTGGTCAAATGTCTCAGCAGTCGAGATAATTAGATCTATTTTACAAACGACTTTCTGCGGCACTCTAAGGGCAAAAATAACCGACGAGGACTCGAGACTGGGGACAAATGAACTAATCCTTCAATTTAAAGACTTAAAGACCAAATTAAACCACTGTAATGGACAGAAAGACAAAGCTGGAAAGAAAGAGAACAGAAGAACATCTCCAGGACCTTGACAACAAGCACAAATAAATAAATAAATAAATAAATAAATAAATAAATAAACAAACAAATAAATAAATAAATAAAACAATTTTTTATAAAGAATCTTATGGTTACAATAATGTTCTTTGGATGAATAACTTCTGCTAATATTTTTTGTGTATTTGTGAATGCTCATAAATAGTGAATGAAAGAAGAACAAAAAGACTAGCAGGTATTTGGAGGAATAATAAACACCCCCCCCGACTGCAGTGTTGAAGGATTAACACGTTTCTACCGTCGACTCGTTCGCACTGAGATTCCTGCAGTCTTCGTTTTTCAGCAAAACCCTCAATCAATCACACGCTTCCTGATCGATGCTCCTGTCACGGCGTAATTCGGAGTAAATAAACAAAATACTTCATAAACAGTCGGCGCACGCGGACGCCGATATCTGCATGCGCTCTATTGACAGCTGTTATCAATGAGTTCGAAAATATTCATCATTAAAGTAATTAAATATTTCTCCGTGTTAATAAATCACACACTTCCGGCCTGCTGCTTTTTTCTTTTTTTTCTTTCTTTTTCTTCCTGTTTCGCTTCTACCCACATTCACTTATGTCTGTTTATAAAGCTTCATACGGTAAAGCTCCATAGTGATTTGGGTCAATGTTGTACTTTGAAGATCATGCGTACCAACGTATAGAACGGAAATTTACATAAGGCATTATAACTGTGTAATACAGCATACATAACACCTGAAAGTCTGTATAAACGGTCATAAGTACCTACATGTATACTTAGAAGCGTAATACCTAAATGACATAGCCGTACTCATTGCAAATGAAGTCTTTTGTGTTCAGTTTTATCCCTGAAGATTGTTTTGCTTCACTCCTCCACTTAATCTCAGATGGTTCGTTAGAGCTTTATAAAATCTTTTATATACATAAATAATTAATTTTGCTGTTGGTTCAGAATCAGAGCAGTTGAGACCTTGACAGACTCTGTTGTGAAAGTTCTGGGATTTGAACCTTCTGTCCTCTTGGAAAAAGTTCTCGATTGCTGTTCTGAAATATTCTGTTCTGGTTTTAAGAGCTGCAGGTCATCATGAGCTTAGAAAGAATTGGCCATAACATTAAAACCACATTGTTGTATAAATTTCCTTGTGCCACCAAAACTGGTCTGATATGTCGAGGAGTCCACCAGACCTACAGTATGAAGGTGTGCTGTGATATCTGCCAGGAGATCTAATCCCCTAAGGTCTTCCTTCCATGGATTGGACTTGTTTGTCCAGGAAGACCACAGATACGCGATCGGACTGAAATCTGGAGGCACCTTTGTCATGTTCCTCAAACCGTTCCTGAGTGTTGCAGTGTTGCAGGGAGCATCATCCTACTAAAAGAGGGCACTGCCATTAGGATATGCATTTTTACCATGAAGATGTCTAGGACCCACAGTCACCAAAGATCATCATACTACCTTTCTAGGTAGAGGAGAGGTTCTCCCCATCTTGGTGACCTCTCTTCATTGTGCTCGTGATTCATCAGACCAGACCTCCTTCTGGTCCAGTTCTGATACCCACTGTAGATGTTTTAGTGGTGTACAAAAGTCAGCATGGTCACTCTGGCCAGTCTGGAGCTACACAGCTCCGTACGGAGCAGCCTGTGAAGCTCAGTGTGTTGTGGCACAATTCTATCAGAGCCAACGTTCACTTTTTCAGCAATTTCAGCATTTCAAAAGCTCTTCTGTATCTTCTTCTTTCGATCAGACCAAACGCACTAGCCTTCATGCATCAATGAGCCTCAGGCATCCGTAACCCTGTTCTTCCTTGGAGCATGTTTGCTTGGGAATAACTAACACATACCCTGAAAACCAAATGTGTGTGTGTGTGTGTGTGTGTGTGTGTGTGGTTTTGCATGTATATATGGTGTATTGCTCTTGGATCTACACTACATTTCTGTTGCAACCGGTATTATAGAGAAAGGAAGACATTACTGATGTGACATCAATCTGCCTACTTTGTATGTGTGTGTGTGTGTGTGTGTGTGTGTGTGTGTGTGTAAAATGCTGCCACTTTAATATCCAACAACCGTCTCATGCAATCTTGTTCTCTTTTTTATGGGCAATGTTTACGAAAGTGACAAAAATGCTCCATCTCCTTCATCTAATGGCTATAAAGGCTGACATGTAATACAAAATAACAAAGAGTCAATAGAAGACGATGTCGTAAATGTAGGACACGGATTATGGAGCATTTTTTGTTTATAATCTGCCCCTGGGTCAAAACAATGATGATGGAGGAGGAGGAGGGATGTAATAAATGTAACGTAAAGCTACCTTTACTGCGGCGTCTCCCTATGCGGTGCTCCGTGTAGAATTTCAGCTGATTCTCATCATCCGCGTCAGAGCTCGAGCACTCCTGATGGCCGAACACACCACCTGCTTGGGAAAAGGAGATATAAAATGAATTAAAAAAAATAATAATAATAATTAACTTACAATGCTTTAACCACTCTCAGGTCAGAGATAAAGACCTGTTGTATGTATGAGTTCCTACACCATTCATAACCAAGACACAGAGATTAGTTTCCGACCATCTGGATGTCGAGGACTAGGAACGTTAATGAGCTAATAAGAAGCTACACCTTCTTCACTGGGGATGAAAGATAGGCCACACCTCTTTTCCTTCCTGGTGAATGAATTAAGTGAAGTCTTGACTCATTCTAAGAGACATGATAGAGATGTCACCCCTTCTTATTGGGGCTGAAATATAGAAAAGCCACACCCCCTTTCAGTCCTTCACTGAATTCACTGAGTTTAAGAAACAACGCCTCTCTCTGTGAGGCTGTCAGAGACAGAGGCCACACCCTCTTCAGTATGATCACGCCCCTTTCGATCATCATGGGCCACGCCCCCTTCAATCCTCAGAGACTGACGGTTTGAGAGGCCAGGAGGACAGAAGAGGACAAAGGAAAAGATAAAGGAGAGACAAGAAGAAAGCAGAAGAAAGAACAAGGCAGGGAAGATATAACAAGAGATGAAGAACGATAGACAGGGGAGGTGAAAAGATAGGAGAAAACAGAACTTAAAGACCGGACAGAAGACGGAAAACGAGAGGGCAGGAGGGGACATGAAAGGTAGAACAGGAAAGCAGGCAAAAGAGAGGCCAGGAAAGGTACTGAGCAGAAGAAAGTATTGGGAGAAAGAGAGAAGAATAGAGAAGAAGAGGAGAGCAGAATGGACATAAAGGGACATAGCACAGAGGACAGGACAGGATGCAGCAGAATAATGGACAGGAAATGAGTCATGAGAGAACAGAAGAGATGGGCTGAGAGCAGGAAAGAGGACAAGAGAGAGGACACAATTGATGCAAGCAGGAGAAGGGACAAGATGAGAAGGACAGGGACAGGGGATGGAGGAGACAGCAGAAGGTTATGTGCTTGATCTAGAAACAAACAAAAGTACTGTAGCTTGTGTCCCACGTTCCCTCAGCCACACCTTCTCATTTACATAAAGGCATTGTTGCATCACTTGGCCCCACCCCTTCCCTCTTAGCCTCCTATAGCTATAAATCACTCCTCTTATTAAAAATGAATGACTTCTTCGTGCATTCTCATTTTAATATGGCCTCACGCTTAAAAATTCAGGTTGAAAGTTGAGTTTCGATGCAGGATTAGCATTCGCACAAAAATAACCCCAACGCTCTTCCATTACTATCGCATATCTCTTTACAATGCTAGTCATACCGCCTCGGCTCTGCGGGTCTCCAGACTTCAGATGTCAGAGGAGTGTTTGCAGTCAGCACAGCACCGTGTTGGAAATCCTTGAGGAGACAAAAAAAATAGAAGTCTCTCGACTATAAAGCAGTGCCGCAGGAAGGTCACGGCTGAGGGTTTGAATGTCACTTGCAGCCATTTGTCTTTCCCGAGGCCTGCCCAAGGGACCAGGACTCCTCTCCAAACCCACTCCAGCTGAAGTGAGCCAAGAGGAGCAGCTTTTTACTGACTGATGTCAACGATACACTCGTCTAATATTAGCCAAGTCAAATATAGATATCATTCCACCGCTGATGAGCTTTTCTCAAAACCTTCTCCATTTACCAGAAAGTCAGGGTAGGTTCACGGGTGGATGAAGGGGGCGTGGCTTCCTCAGGCGATTGGTACACATCATGGCGTTCAAAACACCTACACAACTGATTCTCGATGACTCCAGATTCAGATTTGATCTGCTGTTTCTATTCGAAGGGGGAAGAGACTATTTTTAGGTATTCTCAGAGCTGGCAGATTTCATCGGTGTGTAAATGCCAAGCAGCAGCAGAGAACGTGGAAAGATTGGCAGGTCTGAGTTTATAAAAAGGAAATTATATTCTGCATCCTACAAACTAGATACAGTCGAGCGCAAGACTCTGTGTGTATGAACATGATGAAGTTAGAATTATAGCATTTACACTGAACATCATTTACTAGCCTGGTTGAATAAATGACTTTGAGGCGGGTTCACTTTTTAAAGCCAATTATTTGACCGCAGTCGTTTTTTTTCTCGATGTACGGTTAGATCTATTCTTATCCTTCATATATACAAGAACTTTACCTTTCTTGCACTGCTAGATAAAAAGTGGTGATGTTAAAGCTATGAAAGTAAATAAATATATAAATAAATATGAGACTTAAGGCAAATGAACAGAGGGAAAATTATGAAATGAAAAAAACAACAATATTAGCATACAGGATGGAGGTGATGGATGAAGGGCCTTTTCATTTTTTTCCCCCAAACCCTGTGGGATTATCGAGCGCAGGGAAATTAAAAGAGGCGTTTCACTCGATCGGTTCTCCGGTCTGCGCTCGCCCACTCGAGCGGCCAGAGTACAGTGAAATCAGGCAGCAGATCAAATGGACGGCGAAGCGCAAAGAATAGAAAGAGAGTAGGAGAAAGTTCAGCGGAGCGCTGCGTGAGGGTGAAAAACTGATGAAACTGACTCTATTGCCCTGACAGAGAGACAAGGAAACATGGAACGTGTAGAGCATCTCATCCAGGCTTTCCATTGATGATAAGGAAAGAGAATTCAGCTGTAAATAACTCCAGTGGCCTTTATTACTGACACCGGGCCTCGTTTACGGTCATCGACAGCTAAACACATTGATGTAATCACTCACTCACTCACACATTTTCTACCGCTTATCTGAACTACCTCAGGCGTCATCGGGCATCAAGGCAGGATACACCTTGGACGGAGTGCCAACCCATCGCAGGGCACACACACACACTCTCATTCACTCACGCAATCACACACTACGGACAATTTTCCAGAGATGCCAATCAACCTACCATGCATGTCTTTGGACCGGGGGAGAAAACCGGAGTACCCGGAGGAAACCCCCGAGGCACGGGGAGAACATGCAAACTCCACACACACAAGGTGGAGGCGGGAATCGAACCCCCAACCCTGGAGGTGTGAGGCGAACGTGCTAACCACTAAGCCACCATGCCCCCTTTCGATGTAATCAACAACAGAAAACCTCTTTGGACAGTATATTTGCTGGTAGATTGTTTTTTTTTTACTCATTTACACATTATTGAATATTAGCATGAATAATGGGGGAACACTTAAAGACGGTGTTCATAGACCTGCATAACGCCTACAGTGCATGAACCCTTCATAAGGTCAATTTAAATTCTTTACATGTGTTGTGTTTCAGTACAAAGTGCATTTCATTAAAAGCTTCTACTGACTAATACATTTATTTCAACAAACACATCTCTAATCACTGTATGATGCTAACATATAGACAGATACATGACATTTACAGCGAGAACACAATTTACATTCATTATGGATTGAGGCTTTATGGTATATGAATCTTACAATAAAAGCCTTGAAGCAGTCTGATGAAAGCACTGGCTTTAGTCTCGCAATCCATATTTACCTTTACTTTTTTTAACTCTACTTTTTTTCTGGTGTCTTTTGGCATTAAACATGGAGTACTTTCACACTGAGGCACCAACCACAAAACTCCAACTTCTGCTGCTAATGGAACATAGCTTTTGTTCACTGAAAGGAGCCAAGGAGCTGAGTCAAATGATCTGTCTGACAGAAAAGAACCAGAAAGCTGAGTCAAATGATCTGTCTGACTGAAAAGAACCAGAAAGCTGAGTCAAATGATCTGTCTGACTGAAAAGAACCAGAAAGCTGAGTCGAATGATCTGTCTGACTGAAAAGAACCAGAAAGCTGAGTCAAATGATCTGTCTGACTGAAAAGAACCAGAAAGCTGAGTCAAATGATCTGTCTGACTGAAAAGAACCAGAAAGCTGAGTCGAATGATCTGTCTGACTGAAAAGAACCAGATAGCTGAGTCAAATGATCTGACTGAAAAGAACCAGAAAGCTGAGTCGAATGATCTGAGTTGAAAGATATGATTCACAAAAAAAAGTAAAACAAAATCTGACTAAGCAAACGATTTGATGCGCTGACTCAAATGATATAAATCAAATAATCTGTCTCATTGACAAAAGCTGGAGTCAAATCAAATGAGTTAAATGATCTGACTCGCTGAAAAGTGTGCAGAGTCAAATGATCTGCGTCAAATGATCTGATTCACTAAAACAAGTTGAAATGCTGAGTCAAATGATCTGACTCACTGAAAAACCCGGAGAGCCGAGTCAAATCATCTGAGTTATATAATACCAGTCCAATATTCTGACCCACTAAAAAGAACCTGTGTAAAGCAATCTGTCTCGAATGATCTGACTCATTGAAAAGGGCCGGAGAGCTGCGCTTTTGGCCATGACTGTATAATCCGAGTCATATATTCTGCCCGCTAAGAAAAGTGCTGAGTTAAACAATCTGAGTCACATTATCTGCCTCACTGAAAAGACCTGGGGGTGGCATGGTGGCTTAGTGGTTAGCACGTTTGCCTCACACCTCCAGGGTTGGGGGTTCGATTCCCGCCTCCGCCTTGTGTGTGTGGAGTTCGCATGTTCTCCCGGTGCCTCGGGGGATTCCTCCGGGTACTCCGGTTTCCTCCCCCGGTCCAAAGACATGCATGGTAGGTTGATTGGCATCTCTGGAAAATTGTCTATAGTGTGTGATTGTGTGAGTGAATGAGAGTGTGTGTGTGCCCTGTGATGGGTTGGCACTCCGTCCAGGGTGTATCCTGCCTTGATGCCCGATGACGCCTGAGATAGGCACAGGCTCCCCGTGACCCGAGGTAGTTAGATAAGCGGTAGAAGATGAATGAATGAAAAGACCTGGCTGGACGATAAAAACGATCCGAAAAGAGTCAGATCTCTACATTAAACGTTTGTTATGCGTTCTATTAAGACTGCAACGATCGTGGATAGGATAAAGGCTGAGGTTAGTGTTTGAACAATTCTACAGCTTTAAAAGTAAACTCTAAAACACTTCAGCGTCAATTGTTCACAAAAAGATTCAAAGAAATAGAGTTGAAATTGAATTTCATAAAGTATTTCGATGATACTTTACAAAAGCACCGTGATGGACTATTTTTATCAAAACCACTTAGCAATCTAATAGCAAACTAGCAGAGTATTGAGCATGGAGTCAATGCTTCTCAATGCACTGCTAAAAACATTTTGCGACGTGCTAACTGCTTGAGAAAAAAGCTGCTTAAGTGCCTCTTGTACCCTCTCATAAGAGTAGGTGGCGCCGAGATCCATTTTTACACAGCGGGAGACATCGAGATCTCTAAGTGCTTTATAATGCACTCAGCTCCAGCTTTTAAATCCCACACCGCTTCTGCCCATCTTCTTCCATTAGCTAAAAGGAAATTTCAATTTCACCCCCCCACACACTAAACCCCCCATCCTGTGGAGCGCAGGCTCTATAAAAGCATTAATTGTTTAATTGTGAGCGTGTGTGGAATATAGAGAGGACGATATCCTGCTGCTGTGATTAGCACAGGAAGCGTCAGCAGGACACCAGGCTTCAGATCCCAGCTCTCAAACTTCAGCCTGACAAACTTCATAACTTATAGTTAATATATTGTGTACAAAAAGTGTTTTCTAAAATCATGCATATTTCAGGTCTCCTTAAATACTTTTTTTTATAATTCTTAATTCTAATTTGATATTAAAAAAAAAGAAAAAAAAAAGATTTGATTTAATATTATTGAATCCAAATATTTATCATGTTAGTATTATTTAATACGTTTAGTGTTACAAAATAATTCTGATAAAGTTTTATATTTATTTTTTATATTTAGTGTATTATTCATTTATATTCATATTATTCCACATTTCAATATTTTTACTATTAAAACATCTCATAGGTGCCTTAGTGGTTAGCACGTTCGCCTCACACCTCCAGGGTTGGGGGTTCGATTCCCGCCTCCGCCTTGTGTGTGGAGTTTGCATGTTCTCCCCGTGCCTCGGGGGTTTCCTCCGGGTACTCCGGTTTCCTCCCCCGGTCCAAAGACATGTATGGTAGGTTGATTGGCATCTCTGGAAAATTGTCCGTAGTGTGTGATTGTGTGAGTGAATGAGAGTGTGTGTGTGTGCCCTGTGATGGGTTGGCACTCCGTCCAGGGTGTATCCTGCCTTGATGCCCGATGACGCCTGAGATAGGCACAGGCTCCCCGTAACCCGAGGTAGTTCGGATAAGCGGTAGAAAATGAATGAATGAAAACATCTCATATTAATATTGTGCAATAATTTATAAGCAACGTTAACAAAGGAAACTTTATTTTATTCTATAAACAATATTATTTTGGTTAAACGACAACTCGTTTTGTGTTAAAGGAAAAATGGATCCATTTCCAAACCTGCATGTTTACGACCAGTGACTGCTTCAGTGAGCTTTAATATGATCAGCAAGCATTTATTCCCAACATGTCAGCCAAAATCGGAGACAGCACAGGCTGCGTCAGACAGATAACAACTGAAAACTTTTACTCGACAAACATATGGGCTTCGAGGTGCGCTCTTGAGAATCATAAAGCTGCATACTGTCCCTACAGAGCTCTTCCTCGTCAATGCAGCCTGTGTATTGTTCATTAGGAGTCGAAATCTACTGTAAATCTGCTTTGTGTTGCTGGTTATAAAGCACTACTTCTGAACCCCAGAACCTTAACCTCGGAGCCTCTGCTGCCTATTAGCCTAAAATATTCCCGCGGAGCTAATTTTACTTGTCCGGCTACACAGCCGGTGTGTATGTAGGCCAGTGGTCCTGGGAATAGGCTACCTGCAGCCAAAAAATGAATGACTAAGGTATTGGTAAACAGCTCAAACCCTGTGAGGATTCGCCGCAGGAGCTCAGAACAAAGCCGAGAAACAGAGAGGGTGAAATTTAAATAGAGAGAAAAGCAGACCATGTGCCCCGACGCCCCTCCGCTGAAATTGATTTCCCCCCTGGATGATTAAAAATCTTAATCTCCTGATCAAAGCGTGTAAATCACACAGCAGTAGAAAACCATGAAAGAGAGAGAGAGAGGGAGAGAGAGAGAGAGAGAGAGAGAGAGAGAGAGAGAGAGAGAGGGAGGGAGAGAGAGAGACAGAGAGAGAGAGAGAGAGAGAGAGAGAGAGAGAGAGAGAGAGAGAGAGAGAGAGAGGGAGGGAGAGAGACAGAGAGAGAGACAGAGAGAGAGAGAGAGAGAGAGAGAGAGAGAGAGAGAGAGAGAGAGAGAGAGAGAGAGTGAGAGAGAGAGAGAGACAGAGAGAGAGAGATAGAGAGAGAGAGAGAGAGAGAGAGAGAGAGAGAGAGAGAGAGAGAGAAAGATGGACAGACTGAAAGTGAAAAAGAGAATGGAGAGAGGGAGATAAAGAGACAGAGAGAGAGAGAGAGAGAGAGAGAGAGAGAGAGAGAGAGAGAGAGAGAGAGAGAGAGAGAGAGAGAGAGAGAGAGAGAGAGAGAGAGAGAGAGACAGACTGAAAGTGAAAAAGAGAATGGAGAGAGAGAGAGAGAGAGAGAGAGAGAGAGAGAGAGAGAGAGAGAGAGAGAGAGGGAGGAAAAGAGAGAGAGGGAGGGAGAGAGAGAGAGAGAGAGAGAGAGAGAGAGAGAGAGACAGACTGAAAGTGAAAAAGAGAATGGAGAGAGAGAGAGAGAGAGAGAGAGAGAGAGAGAGAGAGAGAGAGAGAGAGAGAGAGAGAGAGAGAAATGCTAGGGTGAGTTACTAAAACTAGGCAAACATACTTAGAGACACTTAGTACGTGTCTTAACCTCATCAAATTTCCAGGAATTCTCAGCCAGACTTAAGACATCATAATTAAACACTTTTCAACAGACAGCAGCAGTGCTGCTTTAGGGATAATGGGTAACACTTAAAGGTGCATAACACCTACATGAACCCTTAAAACCCTATTTTAATGACAAATTCAAAGTCTCAAACGACAGGTACTTGTTTAATTACTAACAAAACAGTTGCATTACACTATGACAACTCTGTGAACTGCTATGTCATGGTGACATAAGGGTGATGATGTGATGGTGTTTTTAGAAGAAAAAAGACAGCAAATAATGAGCTTGTTAATTAAGGTAAAGAAAATAAAAAGCTGAAATTCTGTAGCATGTTGTAACATCATGGCTTCATGACATATATATGAGCCTGCATAAGATGCATAAGACTGCTTTTCGATATTTTGATGACTTTAGATCTGACTCTAATGAGACATTGTTGTCACTTACTATCTACTGTATACTGTACATACTGAAATGACTTAAAAATGAAAGCTTATGACAACTGACTTTGTTTACATCTAATCATAGCGTACATCTGCTATGTCAGAGTGACATAAAGGTGACATGACATGTCAAAGTAAGTTTCTTAATGCAAAATGAACAAAATGAACAAACTTCTATTTATAAAAACAGCGATTTATGAAATTGTCACTTGCTGGAAAAAGGACATGTTATTTAAACTTAATGTTTATAGAACTACATAACATCTACATAAGATGAATTTAATTGGATGCAAATGTGCCACTTACACTACTTACACAGGAATATTAATTTGGCTGACATTGTAGATCTTGGTACTTTTTGCTATGTCAGAGTGACAAAGGCTATGATGCGACATTGTTATTTGTTTTATAAGCTACATCACCATTATGAGACTCATTATGAGACATGTCAAATGTCTACCCGGCTGCAGAGACGGCTGTGACGTAATAATGTCTTAATGTAAAGTGTTATAACAGCCTTATGTCAAACAAATCGACATATCGCAGACATTGTAGCAACTTGACATCAAAATTGATGAAAGAAGTCTGATATGTATTTGCAAGTAGCTGTTAACGTGGGTATGTCAGTGGTTAAGTAAAGCTTATGAAGGCCTTATGTAACCCAGTGAACACTAGACTCGAGTGAAGGTTTATGTGATAATTATAACAATGTCAAGGTGTAAAAGAGGAGAGCAGATGGTGTGTGTGTGTGTGTGTGTGTGTGTGTGTGTGTGTGTGTGTGTGTGTTTATGCAAGGGTTTTGAGTACACACACTCCAAATGGTCCTCCTAAGACAACAGCAGCTCTTGTCTAATCTCGCCTGTCTTTGTGAAGGAGCTCTTGGGATCTCCATTTAAACAGCCCTGCTACATCCAGGCTTCTCATGCCGTGCCCTTACACTCTACCCTTTCTCCCCAGTGTGTGTACATGTATCTGAATGTGTGTGTGTGTGTGTGTGTGTGTGTAGCAGCCACTCTAGACACAGACTCAGATCCAGCCTGATTTGCAAATTGTGCTCTCGAGACCGAGACTTGACTGCTAAGTAACCAGCAGCTAGCAGCAGATCAAACACACCGTGCTGGCGATCCTGAGGGGAAAGAAATCTCACTTTCTTAACCACACACTCTGATATTAATCCAAAGCTGACAGTTTTTTTTTTGGTCTGTCTGAAGCAAGAAGTTAACATTTTTATTTGATGCTTGTTTAATGGAATGAAAACGATGCCCAAAAAGAAAATTCTTTAAATGACCTGTTGAAATTTGAATCATTGAATCACGAATCATTTGTTCAACGAACGATTCGTCAATCGTTCAACAAACGAATCGATGAAATCTGTAACGATAGGTGAAATCAAGTGCGCTGGATAAAGTGATGATTTAAAGAATAAATGTGAACAGAAGCCATTGTATTGAATAAGTGATCATGAGTATCACAATATCACAGCATTATTAAATATTTATTTAAATCTTTGCCTTCTCCTTATTTGAATATTTTCATATTAATCTAAAATGCATTTTTAATATCAGATGGTTTACTGACAGGAATGTGTGTAAGGCAGTGGGTTAGACGCAGCTGAATTTTAAAAGAACAATCTGGCAACCTCAGAGGTACAGTATGCACTGACTGTCTGTATATTTTTTTTTTTTGGTATGAACACAAGTGTAACTTTTAAACCTTTTTAATGCGTTCAAGTTCTAATTAACAGTGTTAGAGTTTAAAACTGACAGAAACGTTGACACGTTTTTCACGTTGTTGTTTTTTTCTTCATGATCTCATCTCACCTATCAGTCACAAATCCACACACACACACACACTCACACACACACACACACAAGGTCGAGGCTCGGATAAGCCTTAGCGCTAACTCTGTAACGAGTACACTCATTAAAAAAAAAAGCCAAACGCTCGTAGCCGTGGGTTCATCGCTCTTCTCACGTTTTAATTTGTTGCCATCTGTTCTTCATGACGACACCATTGGAGGGATTCACACTCACCATAAACGCTATAATATCCATCGAGCATCGAGCGGAAGCATGACAGAGTATGTGTAATGAGGGGCTAATGCTTTGTGTGTAGATGAATTAAAAGTTGGCTGATTTGTTTGTGGTGAATAAAGAAAGCAGTGCTTCACATGAATTAAAAGATAAGAAAGGAATATATGGTCTACGCTGGTGTCGATCTGCGCTCGTGTTAGCATTTAACAATTTATTTTTTATTTCTGAGCTATGATAACGAGACGTCTACAAGTCCATGGCTGGGAGTCACATCGCAGTGAATGTTAAACTCTATATAATTCCTGTACAAAAAAAAAATCCAAACACTAAAATGGCTCATATTCTGAAGCATGGTGGTGGTAGCATGTTTAGCATCACACTTGCATTGTTTTTCTGGTTAATTTGGCCTTTAGCAGCTCAGAGACACGGTTGTTGTATATTCTTCTTAACTTTTAATAACAGATGTAAAGTTCACCCGCCTCCACCTTGTGTGTGGAGTTTGCATGTTCTCCCCGTGCCTCGGGGGTTTCCTCCGGGTACTCCGGTTTCCTCCCCCGGTCTAAAGACATGCATGGTAGGTTGATTGGCATCTATGGAAAATTGTCCGTAGTGTGTGATTGCGTGAGTGAATGAGAGTGTGTGTGTGCCCTGCGATGGGTTGGCACTCCGTCCAGGGTGGATCCTGCCTTGATGCCCGATGACGCCTGAGATAGGCACAGGCTCCCCGTGACCCGAGGTAGTTCGGATAAGCGGTAGAAAATGAATGAATGAATGTAAAGTTCAGAATGTAGCGTGTTCAAAGTGTTGGACTATTTTTGAAATCAGTGTTAGCTGCTAGACTAAGGTACTGTATGTTCTTTAATGAACAGGTTGTGACACAAAATATGGATAGGAGGTGAATACTTACGCAGCCATTAGAGGTTATCTGTATAACAGCCATGCTGTGAGAACTGATGTATAAATAATGTGTGCGTGTGTGTGTGTGTGTGTGTGTGTGTGTGTGTGTGTGTGTGCTCAGTGACCTCTAGCATTACCTGATGAAAAGGTAAAACACAATTCATTCAAAAGCACAAAATCGATCGCTGTCCGTGGTGCTGAATGAGCACGCGTGTACAAAATCTCTTTCATCACATCTCAGACATCTCTCTCTCTCTCTCTCTCTCTCTCTCATTCTCTCTCTCACTCTCTATCTCTCTCTCTCTATCTTTCTATCTCTATCTCTCTCTCTCTCTCTCTCTATCTCTCTCTCTCTCTCTCTCTGCCTCTGTCTCTCTCATTATGTCTCTCACTCTCTCTATCTCTCACTTTCTCTCTCTCACTCTCTCTCTCTCTCACACTCACTTTCTCATTCTCTCTCTCTCTCTCTCTCTCTCTCTCTCTCTCTTTCTCTCTCTCTTTCTCTCTCTCTTTCTCTCTCTCTCACTCACTTATCCAGTTTACCAGCACACATTTACTCTATTTTTCTCAAAGCTTGAAGAAATAAATTCACACTTCTTCTATCATTTGGACCGTTATCAACTTTCCAAAAGGGTGACGAGACTCAGCTAGACAAGCCAAGATATTTTAGTATCTGATTGCTACGGATAAATAAACAAAATCTTGTGAAGGAAATCGAACTAATTTGAGCTGTAACACATCCACCGTTTGTCATGACTTAAAAACAGAATTCTAATACGGTACGCTGACGTTTCTATAGTAACAGCTCCTTCACACAGACTCCATTAAATAAAACATTTTGTAATTATTGCGTTGGTGAAGATTCTGTAAGAAAGGTTTATTTTGATGAAAAGGATTTCCAGCATCAGCGCTTTTGAACTATCGGTTTAAGTTTCCGACACCTTCAGGACAGAGCAGTCGGACCTTTTCCAGAAAACAGAGTAGAAAAAAACCCTAAATGACATCCTCACTCTCCCTAATTATCACACACACACACACACACACACACACACACACACACACACACACGTATCTTAGGTCCTGATTAATTGTTCATTCAAGTTAACGAGTGTATTAATGGCCCCACCACACTTTTTGCCTGCTTTGCGAGCAGTCACGGCGTTCGCAGCACTGCGGTAAATGTCTGAGTGATGACTGCAAAGACCCATTACAACCAGGATACAACCAGGAAATGACAACAGCCTGTCAGGACAAATCCATCGCGCCTGAACCATGAGCTTGAGGCAGTGTTCTGTTACACCAGTCCTGCTTCTGCACTTTTTATGCTGTGTGTGTGTGTGTGTGTGTGTGTGTGTGTGTGTGTGTGTGTGTCTGTGTGTGTGTGTGAGAGAGAGAGAAAGAGAGAGAGTGTGTGGTAATGAAGACGCAGATGTCAGCCTTCTATAGCTGTCAAAGCAACTCTGTCTGACAGGGAAAGGAAAACTGCCTTTTACACAGTGGCTACTTTTAGTCTCAGGCTTGGAATCCTATACCTCATTTATTGTTGAATGACAAGCACAGAGGCCACGCCTACTACACTGTGACTGACAGGACCAGAGGCCACACCTCCACACTGTGACTGGTGTCTCAACACAGACACATCTGCTTCATAACAAGGACTAACGATGCAGAAGCCTTCACTTCACACTTTCACTGTGATTGACAGGTTTCAAGGCCATGCCTACTACACTGTGACATACAGAGGCCACGCCTCCTTCACTGTGACTGACAGGTACAGAGGCCACGCCTCCTACACTGTGGCTTATATAGAGGTCGTGCCTCCTCTACATCTGAAGTCAGATTCCACACCTACTTCTGTAGAACTGACAGGTATAAAAGCCACGCCTCCGTCACTGTGACAGACGGGTACAGAGGCCACGCCTCCTACACTGTGGCTTATATAGAGGTCACGCCTCTTCTACATCTGAAGTCAGAGTCCACGTACAGGTATAAAAGCCACGCCTCCTTCACATTGACTGACAGGTACAGAGGCCACGCCTCCTACGCTGTGTCTCATATAGAGGTCACGCCTCCTCTACATCTGAAGTCAGAGTCCACACCTACTTCTGTAGAACTGACAGGTATAAAAGCCACGCCTCCCTCACTGTGACAGACGGGTACAGAGGCCACGCCTCCTACACTGTAGCTTATATAGAGGTCGTGCCTCCTCTACATCTGAAGTCAGATTCCACACCTACTTCTGTAGAACTGACAGGTATAAAAGCCACGTCTCCTTCACTGTGACAGACAGGTACATAGGCCACACCTACTACACTGTGACTGACAGGTACAGAGGCCACGCCTCCTACACTGTGGCTCATATAGAGGTCGCGCCTCCTCTACATCTGAAGTCAGAGTCCACACCTACTTCTGTAGAACTGACAGGTATAAAAGCCACGCCTCCGTCACTGTGACAGACGGGTACATAGGCCACGCCTACTACACTGTGACTGACCGGTACAGAGGCCACGCCTCCTACACTGTGGCTTATATAGAGGTCGCGCCTCTTCTACATCTGAAGTCAGAGTCCACCTACAGGTATAAAAGCCACGCCTCCTTCACTGTGACTGACAGGTACAGAGGCCACGCCTCCTACACTGTGGCTTATATAGAGGTTGTGCCTCCTCTACATCTGAAGTCAGAGTCCACACCTACTTCTGTAGAACTGACAGGTATAAAAGCCACGCCTCCGTCACTGTGACAGACGGGTACAGAAGCCACGCCTCCTTCACTGTGACTGACATGTACAGAAGCCACTCCTCCTTCACTAGGACTGACATGTACAGAAGCCACGCCTCCTTCACTAGGACTCGGGACAGAAAGCACATCTCCTTTCAGCAAATAAACGCTGAAACTGATGCTAACACTGAATCTTACAGCCTTTATAACAAACAGAAACTGTTTCCCAGAGCAAAAGCACATTACAGAGAAAATAAAGCCAGCAGGTGGTGAAATAAAGAACGCCATCTAAACAAATGTTAGCGCCGGCCCTAATCTCACGCACGCCTGTAATAGACGCCGCACAGCAGGAATCTTATTAGCGACCCAGTCATTTGGTTTCAGGCTGTTGTGAGTTCATTTGTGCAGCAGGTGTAATGAAATACACGGCACTCAGAAGATCTTACAGAAGCAGAGAATACACAGCAGTGACATTTACACAAGGGCTGATGACGTTAAGGCGGGACATCAGTGTGACAGGTCTGGTCCACAGCTATCACTTCACTAACACCTTTCAGGAACAGGTTTGAGGAACACAGAGAGGAAGTGGATGAGAAATCAGAAACCTAAAGCTGCTCATCATCCTGAGAACAAACAGTGAACAGTGAAGCGTGGTGGTGGGAGCATCCAGATCTTCTCTCTAATCGCTGTCTAGCTCTTTCTTCCTTAGTCTTTCCTCCATCTCTCTCTCTCTCTCTCTCTCTCTCTCTCTCTCTCTTTCTCACCCCCTTACTTTCTCTGCCTCACACACACACGCACACACAATTTCTCTCTCTCTCTCTCTCTCTCTCTCTCTCTCTCTCTCTCTCTCTCTCTCTCTCTCTATCTGTCTCTTTATCCCTCTCTCTCTCTCCATTCTCTTTTTCACTTTCAGTCTGTCCATCTCTCTCTCTCTCTCTCTCTCTCTCTCTCTCTCTCTCTCTCTCTCTCTCTCTCTCTCTCTCCTTACTTTCTCTGGCTCTCACACACACACACATACACACACACAATCTCTCTCTCTCTGTCTCTCTCTCTCTCTCTCTCTCTCTCTCTCTCTCTCTCTCTCTCTCTCTCTCTCTCTCTCTCTCTCTCTCTCTCTCCTCACACACACACACACACACACACACACACACACACACACACACACACTCATCAGGGAACCTGTGAATAATTAATGAGTTAAAGATGCCAGGCCTCGTCACTCTCCCAGATGGTGGTCAGCGTTCCTTTCTGTCCTCACCACAGTGCAGGTCACATCAGCATAGCTAATCACTGTCACACACACACACACACACACACACACACACACACACACACACACACACACACACACAGCACTCTACAGTGCTCCAAAGGTTCCAGCCTGATTCTCCTCATCAGCTCATCATCATTGTTTAACCTTCATGACATACGGTGCAGAGGCTGTGTCTCAGATCACATGCGTACTGACAGATTAGGAATATTGTCTTCACACTGAGATAAAAGCAGATCGTCTCCTACAGTGGCCTGGATTTGCCACAGAATCACCGATACACACAGACAAAGGAGTCCACACTCACTCCTTGTTACATTTCTATTATGATGGGCAGGTTTTCTAGGACGACTCCGCCCTGTTCACATGGGGTCACTGAGCTATATATGTTGGAGTCAGAAAAAACAAAGAGGAAGAAGAAGAAGAAGAAGAAGAAGAAGAAGAAGAAGAAGAAGAAGAAGAACCATACCCCTGCTATCTATCTCTCTCTCACACACACACACACACAAACACAGTCTCTCTCTCTCTCTCTCTCTCTCTCTCTCTCTCTTTCTCACACACACAATCACTCTCTCTCTCTCTCTCTCTCTCTCTCTCTCTCTCTCTCTCTCTCTCT
>NC_083485.1:15054349-15081849 GCF_030014155.1 Tachysurus vachellii
TTTATAACTCCTCTGAACGGGATCAAGGTCATCAGAAGCTCGTCATATAACATAAAATTCATAACTATATGAAAGAAGCGCGTCGTCTCCTTAAGAAAAGAGTTACAGAGAAAAGTGATTGCTGTAGAAACGATAACGTTTAAATAGATGTGTTAATAAAAACGTGTTAATAAAAACCCGTGAGTCAGTAAAGTGAGTTAAAGCACTGACTCTTTGGTGTGGATTCGAATCTTTTTTGTCGGCACGAATCACTCAGTGCAAAAAACCGGTTCTGTTTATTTTTCATGGAATTCACTGAACCGTCCCCGCTGACGTGACCCGGGTCGCGTTTGTGTCGTTACTTCACGGGTCCTTTCCCACGTTTCGATTCAATTTGGTTCCTAAACACCGTTGTGCAAAAAAAAAAAAAAAACACCATTTTGGAAAGCAATTACAACAAAGCTGTTGAGGGACTCGGCAGTAATGTGAAAATGTTCACCTGCCACCTCGGACGACAAAATTCCAGCGGCTCTGACGGATGAGTTTGACTTCATCTTGTCTTGGCTGTGCTGTGCTGACGGACGCAGGTCGTTTCCTGCTGCTCTGACACTCGTCTTCGTCTGCACCGAGACGCGAGTGAAAAGCGATTGTCTTTATTTTCTCTTTACTTCTTTTCTCTTATCTCCTCATAGCTCCCTTATCTGAAACGGTGGAGAGTTACGCTGTCCTACAGCATAGAACACAGCCGAATAGAAAACCGAGGACATCTATATACTGAGACTCCAGAGACTGATAAACACAACACACACACACACACACACACACACACACACACACACACTGACTTGCATAAGTTTTCACCTCTTGAAGTTTACACAGTTTGTAGTGAAACTTCGTTAAGCCCATAAAATACTGGACTGGAACAACAAATCAGATTCCTTCCAGAGCTCCTGCAGCGACAAATCCCACCGCAAACACGTCTTTAATCTTGTAGATCATGATGCCGGAGATCTTCTGAGATGTTCTGATGGCTTTTGGGTCACGTGTACATGCAGATGTTCATTATCGAGCCAAAAAAGATCAGGGTCCAGATTTGGAATGGAGAGCAATGTTAAAATGATCTCCACTGATTGAGCGTTGAGCGTTGAGTTAATTAAAATTTATACAAATAAATAAAGAAATAAACAAATAAATAAAGAAATAAATAAAGGTGTTCATGTAAATATAATGATTTTAAAATTCTCATCCTCTTCATTTTACTTTGAAGTTCTTGCTCTGATTAAAAAGCGTAGAGGGAGAAATTCGACTCAGGAGATGTTTCCGGGTTTGTTTTGTTGTTGTGAGCTTTCATCCATCTCACACAGGTTAATAGGATAAAGAGAAGGGGATTCATTTAACAACCCTTTTTAAACTGAAAAATAAAAAAAATAAAAAAAACAGGCGTAAGAGAGAGAGAGAGAGAGAGAGAGAGAGAGAGAGACAGAGAGAGAGAGAGAGAGAGAGACTTCCGAAATGCAAATGACACGAGCATTAAATGGTCGGAGCAGAGACTCAGTCAGAGGTAATCACCACTAGGGACACCATCTTTAATTTTCCTGCCAGTGTGATTCTGCAGGGAAAGAGGACTTGAGAGCCCCAGAATCCGCTTCCCTTATTCTCTCTATCTTTCTCTCTTCTCTCTATCTCACTGAGTCTCACTGAGGAGGTGAGGATGACAAGCAAGGAAGTGGGAATACTCAGCCATGTGGATTCCTTTTGTGACTTATTCAATTTGCCTGACTTAGAGAAGGGGGGGGGGGGGGGATGAATATAAATAGGGGGAGAGAGAGAGTGATAGAGAGAGAGAGAGAGAGAGAGAGAGAGAGAGAAAGAGAGAGCGAGTGATATATATATATATATAGAGAGAGAGAGAGAGAGAGAGAGAGAGAGAGAGAGAGAAAGGGAGGGAGAGAGAAATCCTGTATCGAGGTAAAGCAGTGACAGAAGCTTTGAGCAGCATGATAGGGAGATGGAGGCAAACAGAAAGGAAGAGAAGAAAACTGCTCGGGACAGCAATATCTCACCAGGGGAGAGAAGGACGTAAACAGTGTATAGACAAACACACACACACACACACTCACACACACACATTCTTTCCAAAGAGAAAAACTTTATGACACTCATATATACACTGTAAAACATCCCATAACAAGGCTATGAAACTGTGTACTAAAAAATAATAAATAAATAGGCCCACACACACACACACACACACACACACACACACACACACACACACACACACACACAGAGCACTCTACAGACTCAGCAAATCTAGCTATATTGCAAATAAGACACACAGAACTCACAAATCCCGAGTCCTCACTTTCTTAAAATGGAAATTTTGCAGAATTTCTGTATGGATGGGTCAGTGGGTGGATGGATGGATGGATGGATGGATGGATGGATGGATGGATGGACGGATGGATGGATGGATGGGTGGGTGAATATGTAGATAAATGATGGATGGATAAATGGCTGGATGGGTTGGTTGGTGAGTGAATGGATGGGTGGATGAATGATAGATGGATAGATTGGTGGGTGGTTGTATATGTGGATGGATGGATGGATGGATGGATGGATGGATGGATGGATAAATAAATTAATGGATAAATGGATAAATGAATGGATGAATGATAGATGGATAGATTGGTGGATAAATAGATAGATAGATGGATGGATGGACACTTTAGAGCTGGGCTTTAGAGCTGTTCCTTCCAGCATCTGAACGTTCCTCTCGGTGTTCTTCTAGCTCTTTAAGAACCTTTCAAACGTTCCAAATGTGACCTTATTCACTCTCCTAACCTCAGAGTGTCTCACAAATGAAGGACATTTTATTATTTTTTTATTAAGGACAATTAATCAATGAAACCAGTGTGAAGAAAACCCACTGTTTTTATTATCCAGCGTTTGATTCACACGGCTGTGTAAAGTCCCATAATTCTACATGACTGAACACCACCTCGGGTTTAAACAGGTTTTAATAGAAGACACAACATGTTTATTTGCTCTTGTTTTCCATGCTGATTATCTCATAAGCAGCCGTCTTGAGCTTAACACGTCTATAAATCGCTCTTAAACCAACACCAATAAAAAGCTGAGCGCAAAGAGAGCCATAAATACCGCCCCCCTCCCCCCAGAGTATCGTCCTGTATTATCTCCATCCTCTTCATGGACCTCTGCTCTCACTGACCCACTTGTAAACAGCTCAAGCTCGTTGTCAGCTGTAATTTCATTCGTCCAGCAAAACCAGAGGAGAACCTAATAACCCTCTGCTAGTGACCCACTGCTGTGACTTTACATTTTACACGCCACCTTTTTGTCCTAAGTTTTTTGTACCTGACAGCAAAGGTTTTTACCTTTAAAAAAATAAATAATAAAAACGTAAGAGGACACGTTCTAACAATGCGTATGCTAATTACGGGGTTCTAAAAATATCCGTAATTAACGCGTGGGGCTGCATTTCTGGTTTTGCTGACTGCACACAATGCCACCTGAGCAGGTTAAACACTCTGCTGTGACTTTCCTCCGGTGTTAGAGAAAATGTTCGGGCCTGGATGATCGCCATGGTAACTAGTACAAACTGTTGGATCACTCTCACTCTCACTCACTCATTTTCTACCGCTTATCCGAACTACCTCGGGTCACGGGGAGCCTGTGCCTATCTCAGGCGTCATCGGGCATCAAGGCAGGATACACCCTGGACGGAGTGCCAACCCATCGCAGGGCACACACACTCTCATTCACTCACGCAATCACACACTACAGACAATTTTCCAGAGATGCCAATCAACCTACCATGCATGTCTTTGGACCGGGGGAGGAAACCGGAGTACCCGGAGGAAACCCCCGAGGTACGGGGAGAACATGTAAACTCCACACACACAAGGGGGAGGTGGGAATCGAACCCCCAACCCTGGAGGTGTGAGGCGAACGTGCTAACCACTATGCCACCGTGCCCCCTGTTGGATCAGTTATGCCATAAAAATGGCCAACAGCAGCACCTTGTTCATCAAAATTATTATAACTACTGTACTAATACAGAACATTTTATTTAGCCGTGTTTATGTAGGTTGTCCATCTCCTGCCTCCTTGTGCTCAGATTTATGCTTCAGATGTTCGAGCAGTAAAGATGAGCATGAAGTATCCTCGTTGTGTCGAACAATCGCGTTCCCTACGGTTTTCTTGTGTCTGTATAGATGACTGAACGTCTTCCTCGTGTCTCGCTCCACAGTGGTGTTAAAGGTGGGGTCTCCGTTGTTTGAAAGCCAATGTTGACATTTGAAATCACCAAAACAAACACGCCCCTAACCCAAATGGGTCCCACCCCTGTTTTGATAGCTCCTCCCACCACATACACCAGACAAGTATAACCCAAGTATAACCCAAACAAGTATTATGGCGGAACCTGTTGGGGCAGTTGACAGAGGGGATATTTTTATCAATTTATGAACTCAATAAGTAATACTATTGTAATACAAATATGTCAATGTTAAAACCTCTTTCTGCTAATGTCACACATGCGCACTGAATGCTCTCTCCACCCATATTGACAAGACACACCCCTTTCTGCTCATTGGCTACATGTTAGTTTTGTTTTTGTTTTGTTTGGCGGCCCGACGCAGTTTTATAAGCATTTCTCAAACAACGGAGACCTCACCTTTAATATGAAGCTCGTATGAAAGTAGACACTCAGGAGTTCATCACTATTTCTGTTTTTCTCTACAATACTAGAGGTGATAGATTCGTACGGTTCGTTTGTTTCCACACTAATGTTTGTATGTTCAGAGTAAATGTTGATATCAAACCCATTTCTGCTCTCTGAGACGCTCTGAGTGTTTGTTCATCTAAAACGCAGCTCAGATTTACCTTCAAAAACAAACACACAACTTTCAACTCACTACAATTAGAAAATTTCAGTAATCTATTGTCAGGATGCTAATGTTATTATAACACTAACACACACAACAATCTTCTTATTATACCTTTAATAAAAATAGACTTAAACTTAGGAGGAGTCTAAGTTTAGTTCAGCAGGTGAAAATAATTGCCTCCATCTCTCACTTACTCTGCTGTTCCATTAAATTTACGAGCCAGTAGAGATAGGGACAGAATGGCTTTTGTGTCCTGTCTCTACCCGAGGTAGTTAGCTACTACTTTCTTCGCCTCTTTAACAGCCGACGATCTATTCTCCCGTTCGCGCGTCTTTAGAAAGTCTTCTACTCGAGGGCGAGGAAAGTAAATAAAAGCACCAAGATCTAGTACGGCTCTTAAAACAAGCGTCCCTGAGGCTCTGTGTGGCGTCTGAGCTCTTAACACCTGACCTCACTGCTGTCTAATAACACTCTCCTTCTCTTTTCCTTTATTTATTTTCTGGGGCAAACCATTGTTTGGATTTTAGAGTCTTCTGCTCCGGAGAGAAGAGAGCAGCAGAGGAAGAGATAAGAATGAAACACGATCTCATGCAAATCTGTAACGATTCTCAGGAAGTCTATTTAGAAAGTAAAGTCACGATGGTTGAAGTCTACGTGAAGGTTACGGGCAGAGATTAAGTTTGTGTTTATAGGAGAAAATTACGAACTTTAACGTAAATGTTCCGTAAGTTTGGTCTTAACCTGTGACTTAAACATGATCCTTTAACAAAATGTCTGCATGAGAATTTTATATATATATATACAGTATATACGACCAGTTCTGATAGAAATACATAGAAATGGAATGAGTGTGAATCAATCATGAAAGGTGAAAAGCAGGAAATGAGGAGAAGCCAGATGAGGTGAGAGAAAGATGAAAAGAGAGAGAGAGAGAGAGAGAGAGAGAGAGAGTGAGTGAGTGAGTGAGTGAGTGAGTGAGTGAGTGAGTGAGAGAGAGAGAGAGAGTGAGTGAGTGAGTGAGTGAGTGAGAGAGAGAGAGAGAGAGAGAGAGAGAGAGAGAGAGAGAGAGAGTGAGTGAGTGAGTGAGTGAGTGAGTGAGTGAGTGAGAGAGAGAGAGAGAGAGAAAGAGAGAGAGAGAAATATAATGACAAGTGGTGAAGAGAAGAGAGAAGTAGCGAGAGAGCGAACAAGAAATGTGAGAGGAGAATGGGAAGAAATGATAATAGTTGTGAAGACATATGGAGAAAGTGAACTTGAGTTCAAAAGTGAAAATGAGAAAATGGAAGGAGAGAGAGAGAGAGAGAGAGAGAGAGAGAGAGAGAGAGAGAGAGAGAGAGAGAGAAAAAAGACAATTTATATAGACAATCAGGCTCCGAGAGCGTGACAGACAGAGAGAGACTTGAAGAGAGAGACGGTGAGAGACAGAGATGAGAAAAATCTAAATGTGACTGTGTTTTATTTGGCTCTGTGAATCTCACTTATGTGTGGTTGTCAGCTCAGGGTGTGTATGTGTGTGTGTGTGTGTGTGTGTGTGTGTGTAGTGAAACGAGGTTCTCATGCTAAATTAACACTGTTCACTTCTCTCTCTCTCACACACGACCGTCTGGGAGTTCAGGGCACTGTTTAATGTAATTGAAAAGTCATGGATCAACACATTTACACTCATGTTAATGTTACTTCAGCACAGAACGAGTAGAATAAAGCAAGCTGGGAACGTCTACAGAGCTTACACTAACCTTCACAACCCTAACATACATTACTAAAGCAACATGAAGAAGCTCTTCTCTTTGTTTCAGTAGGACTTTAATTTAATCCCAGCTGTACATCTATTTCATACCACCCACAAGATGTTCTCAACTAACTAGCAAGCTATAAATATGTCATAAAGATGTGATTAAACTCTAAATTTACAGTTAAAACATAAAACACGACATTAATTCCAACAATTTCTATGACATGTTTATTACTACTGTATATCAACTGGAGATATGTAATTGCTACTGTACATCATCTATAACATGCGTATTACTATTGTATAACAGATTTAAGTATGTAAGTGCTGCTCTACATCTGTAACATTTAATACTTCTGAATAACATGTAGAATATGTAATTATTGCTGTAAAACATCTATAACATGTTTATTACTACTGTATAACATTTATAAGCACGTAAGTGCTACTCTACATCTATACGATGTTTATTACTGTCATACAGAAATCTAAATATGTAATTACTTCTGTACATCTGTAAACACAGTTACTGCTGTACATCTATAAGATGTTTATAACATGTTCATTACTACTGTTTAACATTCATGAGTATTTTATAACATTCTTATTACTGGTTTACATCATATGTAATGTACAAATATGTAATTACTGCTGCAAAACAGTTACTGATGTAATCTATAATAAGTTTATTACAATTGTACATCTATAAACATGTTATTACAGGTGTACAGTGTTTATAAATGCAAAGCTACTGCTATAGAACATCTATAAACATTTAGATAGCGCTGATCATCTATTAACGTGTTTATTACTGCTGTAAAACATCAATAAATATGCAATTGCTGTTGTTTATCACCTATGACATTAACACTGCTGTAGAACATTAATGAATATGTAGTTAATGCTCTACATTAGCTAGAATGTTTATTACAGCTGTATAATATTTATGAGCATGTTCATTAATGCTGTAGAACATCTATAACACTAATATGTAACTATTAATGTATGGTGATAATTAAAAAAAAATCAGGATCATTACTGTCAGGTTGACGCTAACAATACAATAATGATAGCCATGCTAGCAGAGAAAATTAGCGGAATATAAAGTCAATTCTAAACTTGTCTACAATTATACAAAAAAAAAAATTTTTTTACACATTTTTATTTATATTTATTTATTTTTCTTTGCTTTCTGCTGTATTGCACCAGATCTCAGTGCCTTCGGGCATGCTTCAGACATGACAAGCAAGTCTAATCGTAATGTAATTGGACTTCATCTGACCGCAACACCACATATTGCATTTCACCGGGTTGCCACAGGTTGCATTTTAGTGTTTTTCTTTTTTTTTTCTTTTATATTTTGCTAAAACCCTCTGTACACCAACAAGCCCTTAAGGTCCTGTTACAGTGGATTAGATCTATAATTCATAACCAGGCTTTTAAACAGCAAAGACAGGAGAATGTACAGTACAGTACGTGATTTCACACAGCGATTCGTCTGCGGCACCGCTAACCCAAATGAGATTTAGGAAAAAATCTAATCGAAAGAAAAAAAAAAAAAAACTTAGCAGCATGCAGCACTTAATTTGGAAAGAGTGAAGAGAAAAAAATGAGAAAAATAAAATGAAATAAATAAATTGCCACAAACTGCAAAGAGCGAGGCACATCACTGACAGAGAGGCATAATTACCAGCTGCACTGTTAATGGAACGACATCACTGACAAGGTTACAGCAGGGGAAATCAAGTGCAGTAAACAAAGCTACAGAAGAAAAGGGTGATATATCTGGTGTTCATTCATTTTACTGCGATCTCAAAAAAAAAAATCTGAAGTAGGAGCCTATATATAAAAGTCTAGCTATACTGTTGTAGAAGGCATGTAATTACCATTACAATTCAATTCAATTCAATTCAAGTTTATTTGTATAGCGCTTTTTACAATGGACATTGTCTCAAAGCAGCTTTAAAGAACATAAACATAGGACAGAAGCTAACATAAGGAGTAATATAAATAATATAATATTAATACAGCTCGCAACCTTGGGGTAACCATGGACAATCAATTGTCCTTTTCCTCTCATGTTCCTAATGTGACTCGCTCATGTCGGTTTCTTCTCTACAACGTTAGAAGGATTCGGCCATTTTTGTCCACACAGGCTGCTCAGGTACTTGTTCAGTCTCTTGTCATTTCTAGACTGGATTACTGCAACGCACTGCTGGCAGGTCTACATACAGTATGAACACAATCTGTCCTCTGCAAATGACCCAAAATGCAGCTGCACGGCTTGTTTACAACCTACCAAAGTTCTCCACACCACCCCGCTGCTGCGATCCCTCCACTGGCTTCTGGTAGCTGCATGCATCAGATTCATTACTCTGATGCTGGCCTACAAAGCCAAAAATGGACCAGCTCCATCTTACCTCAAAGCCCTCATCACTCCGTGCACTGCACCCCGCACCCTCCGATCTACCAGCACTGCTAGACTGGTTCCACCATCTCTCAGGGTAAGAGGTAAGTATACTACAAGACTCTTCTCTGTTCTGGCACCAAGGTGGTGGGACGAACTTCCCATAGAGGTCCGGACAGCTGAGTCACTGGATATTTTCAAGTGGCGGTTGAAGACCTACTTATTCAGGAAACACTTCAACTAGCACTTCTTTACTTATCTTTTGCATTTAAAAAAAAAAAAAAAACACCTTTGACACTTTCATTGTAACTCTGAACAAATGTTTTAAACTCATGGTATCTTAAGTATGTAACCTAGTGAGCCAGCATTAATGTATTCAATGCTAGAGATTTAAGCACTTATGTACGTCGCTCTGGATAAGGGCATCTGCCAAATGCTGTAAATGTAAATGTAAATGTAATATAATAAAAATTCTAAATATATATAGTTCACAGTGTGTATGTACTGTATGTATATGTATTTATCCCCAATGAGCAAGTCTGAGGTGACTCAGGCAGCAGTGGCAAGGAAAAACTCCCTTAGATTGGTGAAGGAAGAAACCTTGAGAGGAACCAGACTCAAAGGGGAACCTCATCCTCATATGGGTGACACTGGATGGTGTGATTATAAATATACAGTCAGGCAAGTGTTGTATTGGTGTAGAGATCACATGGAGTTCAGATCTCCTCTTAGTATCACAGAGCCCAACTGGAGCTGGTAGATCTGTAGATGTCTCAGTATTCTCACAGAGTCGGCCTCGTCTCAATACATATCAATACATACATCATCATCAGCTTTACAGAAGTACAGAAACCGAGTCAACATTTTAAAGATTTTTTTTTTTTAATTTAACATTTATCCCTAACATTTATCCCTATAGTACATCAACAAATGTCATTATGTCACTGTATGTCATCAGAGCATAAAGTCATTATAATGAATATATAAAAAGACAATCATTATATTATCAACAACAACACAGTAATCATGATGAGGAAAATGACAAAAATATCAATATATGTCTTAAATCACTAAAATACTGTAGATCAAACAAAGTATTTTTTTGCGATGCATCTATAACGGTGTCATTATTGCTGTATGGCATCTCTATGAAATGTCACTTATACAGTACGCTCGTTTCACAGTGCATAATAACTGCTGCTATAAAGTGTACTGTATTTTTGGAAATAATTACAGCATTTTGTATAATGGGTTTTTATTACACATGAATATGACCTTCGTAGAAAGTGCTACTACATCCAATGTATAACGTAAGTGAACCATCTACAAAACTGTTATTACTGCTTTACGACATCACATAAATGTGTCGTCTGGTAGAATTTCTGTAAAACGTCATTAACTTTGCATAATATTTAGTAATGTGTCTTTACATCGACATCGTCTCCTTCCGAGTGGACGGAAATGACTGACCTTTGACCCAGTTATCTTTAATGGAGCATCAGTTACCGAAACAGTAAACCTTCTAAAGATGAAGTTGAATGTCGATCGCCTGATTGTTAATATTTACCAGGTTATACGAAGGGCAGGAGGAACGAGCGATTGTGTCTAAGTCATCAATATAAGAGAAGATGGAGTGTCAGTATGCCGAGTTTGAGAGGTTGTGGGCGGTGCAGCGTCTCCCAGCGCCCTGTTCGTCTCCGTCTCCTCACCGTCTCTCGCTGGGTAATGAAGCAAGAAAGCTTTATGCATCTGGAAAAATCGGCCAAATGAAAAGTGACAGGCCGAGCTCATCGATCTTGCCCGTCTGGAGCCTGTGGGACAGCAGCTAATGGACTCTCAGCGTGGCCTCGAGGCATCAGCCACAGCAGTGGAGATCTCCTACGGCTAGCTATGCATGGGATATACAGGTCGTAGCAAAGGTGACGTTTGAAAATAGTAGAGAATAAAATCTTAACTTCTGCTTCGCAAAATCTTTTCCACTTAAAAGTTTAAAGATCTGTGTTAGTGATTCATTCCGTTTTACAATTTCATCACACTACTGCTGTAATAACTATAATACATGTTATAATACGAATATGTACATTGCATAATAAGGAACACATTCATGGATAACTCAATGTGCTTAGTGTTCATAGGGCTACTTAACACTTACACAACCTGTTCATAACAACTGATTAAGAAACAATACAAACATTCATTTCAGCTGCTGTCAGTCTGGCTTTGTTTTGACTTGTCATAACACCAGCAGGTTACACCTGACATAAGGTTGTTATAACACTTTCCATGATGTCAAGTGTTAGAATGTTAACAACACATACTGTAATAGTATCAATGTCCAACGTAATCTGTCATGACCTGTCATTACAGTGTTAAGTGTTATGAATGCCTTACGAAGGTGTTGTGTCAGATAAGCTGATCAAACATATAAAAATAACAAAACCATTATTATGAATGATAATACCTGTTCCAACACTATAAATGTGTTTTTTTCTGCTACTATGAAGGGCTTATGTAGTTGCAATAAATTTAACTAAACTAGATGTAAAATAGTTTAGTTTAATTGAGAGTAAAATAGTCTTAATGCCCTTAATCTGCTATCACATTTAGTTTAGGTTTATGTCAGCTGTCATGAAGGGCTTATGTAGGGCTAATGTAGCTTGTAGCTCTATGAACACCCCTTTATACTTTTATTTATATCATTGTCTGTGAAAAGTATTAAAATAACCATTTACTGTAAATTGTTTAAATTACAAAAAGTGATACATCCTTCACTCGTATTTTTGTTCTATTTAAATTTTCATATATGTAATTAAAAAAAAATGATATTTCTTCATGGATCTGATGTCTGACGATTTCATTTTCAGCTCATCAACCTTCACCACTGAATCGCATGCTCATTTTGACCAAGCTACTGTAATTACCACCGAAGGCCATCTTTTTTAATCTGCCGGAGAGCCGTAAATGAACGGCGTCTTTATAATCACTCATAAAGTTGCTCAGCCTTGTACGAACTGCGTACTCACCATAAGGTCAGCTTTATTAGTGCCACAAGCATGTACCCACGGACCGTGCGTTAATCTTCTCATCAGGAAAATGTGTCATCATTTTAAATCAGTAAGAAACGATTCAATGTTGGTATCAAAAACAACTGGATTATTATTTTTTTTTTAAAAAGCGCCCAGGTTTTAGACTGAAACACGATCTGGTCTGTTTCTCCACTGATTACTAACACGTGTAAGGACGGAAATGAAGCAGAAAAGGCATTATGCAAATGAAATTATTATGGCGGTGCAATTCATCACCGCAGCAGATAATTCAGTTAATGGAATGAGCCATGAATCAGAATGATTTCTCCTCTTGATTGCACTTTGAGCGAGCGGGTATGACGTGGCACGGCTACTTTATTTTTTTCACCTTAGGTCAGATGAATCTCTCGCCCTTGTGGTCAGAAAACGCTACAACACTGAAACAAACATTATCCTAATTGTTCTATAAGGATTTAAAGCTCTGCTGAGACCGAAGCTCAGGTCAGAATTGCTTTTCTAGAATTTCCACAATAATAGACATTCGAAACGGATCGCTTGCTCGTTAGCATGTGTGAGCCTCGGCCCGGTGCTGGACTCACATGATGTAATGTTTCGTATAATTTATAAAATTTTAAGATATATACGTTAGAGATAAAGGTGGGGTTAGCGCTTTTAGGGCTAAGTACAAAATTTAGCATAACACAGGACAACCAGTAATAAAAAAAAATTAGTCTAGCATTAAATTCACAGCCTTTAGAAAATGTTAAACGGCTAATGTTAAGTCGGTCAGTAAATCAGTCAAGTCAGTTAGTACTGAAGTAATTAAGCAATTAAGTAATTTCATCAGTCACTCAGTAATTAAGTCACTTGACTAAATTAGTCAGTAGGTCAGTCATACAGTTAGTCAGTTAGTGATTAAGTAATTAAGTTAGCAGGGAAGTTTGTCAGTAATGAATGAATGAATGAATGAATGAATGAATGAATTAATTAATTAATTAATTATGTAAGTCTCTAAATTATTCAGTAGTTCAGTGAATCAATCAGCAACTCATACTGACTGACTGATGCATTGTCTGGGTGGCTGATTGACTCACTGACCTACTGACTAGTTTACTGACTTAATTACTTACTGTCTGACCGACTGACTTACCTAATAATTTACTTGCTTAATTAATATTTACTGACTGACTTGCCTACTGACAGAAAAGATGTAAGTCAGTCAGTCAGTAATTAAGTATGCCAATGAATTAGTCAGTAGGTCAGTCAGTCAGGGGTAACAATGCCTACTGGTTGTATATAACACCTGAGTCACGTTTCCTAACACCTGACATACACCTGACATAGTGTGTGGTTGTTAAGACACCTTTCTAATGGCACAGCAAACGTAGCTGATGGTTACTGAAATAGGTTTCTATGTACTGTACAGTAGATACATATCGTCGTTGTCGGGCGGAAACCTCGTATGTCCAAATTTGGTCAATTTCATATTTTTTCACATATCGATGCTATTGGTCAGTCCCCACGTGGGTCTGTTATTTTTACAAGTTATTAACCAATCTAAAGTCTTGAAAATAGCTTGAGCGCAAATCTCATAACTCCATTGGACACTTCAACCGTCCACCTCTTCCTCACTCCGCGGGAGAGCTTCACGTCATATTTCTCATCAAGAAGAGTCGCAACGAATCAACACGTCTTCTGAGGTAAATGTCTTCAAAACACTGGGCTCAAAGAAAAAAAAATCTTGACCCCCGATAGTTCTGGTGCTCGTCTGAGGACAGGAATTTAGCACAAGACAATCCACTGCAACGCGGACTAAACCCTGTGCACTGCAGATAAGGTACGGCGTTTTTTTAATTTCCTGAAAAATAACGGTTTTGGAGATACGAGGATTCCGCCTGACAGCGACGGTATGCACATGTCTGTGTAGGTATATTTTAGCTGTCAGGAAAGAGACATGTAGATGTCTTGTAGCACTATGTAGCATTATGTAACATGTTTATGTGTACGCCTGAAGATTTACTGGTTCTACAGTCAGAAAGTTCAGTATTTGGAGGTGTTAGAAAAGATATCCAGGTGAAAGTGAGCTAATGTTAGTTTTGGTCCATCCATAGGCAGTATTTATCTGCTCCTCCACCTGTCAGAGGCTTGCGTACGTGTTTGTTTGTCCTGGACTGCATTGTGTTTGGACGGCTCGCGTTTGCTTTTAAAAAACCTTGGCACTTGCTGTAATATTCTACAGAGCAGACATTATGCATTAGACGTACACTGTGGCTGGTGTAGACTCGCTCAGGCTCTGTGTTAACACCATAAGGAAAGTGACTGCTGGAAGAAACTGAATTTAAGAAATTAAAGAAAAAAGTTCTCTCGCTGTTAAGTAAGAGCTACGAACTTTGCAAAGGGGAACAGATAATTGCTGCACTTCATTTCGAACAGATTTAAAGCCTGCACTTTTGACGTGCTTAAAATAAATCTGTTATTGCCTGAGAATTTTTTCTTCTATTGACTTTGAAACCTCTGGGAGCAAAATGGCTGGAGGGTGTAGCGCACAATGAGGCAATTTCACAACTATATGCCCCTCTTGACTTCTACACTATAGATCTACACCTCCCTCAGATGCTCTGCAGCAGAAAAGTGATAGAAAATAATAAGAAACTTCTGAACAACTTTTGTCTGTTGCTGAGATTTGATTCTTCATCGAACAAGTTCCAGTAAAGGTTTGATAACCATAAAGAGTTTGGCGAGAAATTATACAGTTAATTAGAAATCACAACATAGTGCTGACGAATTTTCGAATCCGATTGGTCGGAAGAAGCAAATCGGTGCTTTTTTTATTAATACGTTAGCGTTGCTATAGCAACAGCTCACTCCCACGGAAGTCTATAGCAGACTCTCCCTAGAAAACACTTTACATGGGTTCTTTTAATAAAATGGTTGGGATTTAAATAAAAAAGGTGGTGTAAAAAAAGTGTCATTTATTTCTGGAATTAAATAAATATATATTTAATTTAAATACATTTAAATATTATGTTTAAATTTAATTTTAAACATTTAAATACACTTTCTTACGATCTTACGATCTTATGGTGAATAAATGAAGCAGAACATTTTAGAAAGAAAGAAAGAAAGAAAGAAAGAAAGAAAGAAAGAAAGAAAGAAAGAAAGAAAGAAAGAGGGAATGACAGACAACTGTATAGTGTGTCGTACTTTTTATTAATTTATTGCTACAACTAATGTTGTAATGTCACAATCCATCAAGTGTCACACTAATTTTATCTGTTATCTTTGAAACAAACAAAAAAAAGACTTTCATGTGGTGGAAAACTTCAGACCTCGGACCGTTTTAGATAAAAATGACCATATAAAAGTTTTTTACACATGTTTAAATAAGATCATGTGTAGCTGTTACTATAGAAACGATAACGGAGTAACGTATTACAAGCTGCGTTATTGTCTTCTGTTATAAAACAACGAGTCATCTTCTAACCAATCAGAGTCCTCGGTTCGACAACGGATAATAGACTGTAGTCAGTGAAGTTAAAGGCAATCAGGTATCCAATAAAGTGCTCTGATCTTCTGCCTACTGAAGTCTGATTGTAGGAGAGAGAGAGAGAGAGAGAGAGAGAGAGAGAGAGAGAGAGAGAGAGAGAGAGAGAGAGAGAGAGAGACCTTAAGCTTTTTACCCTGAAGCAATCTTCCTCTAAGAACGCATCTGACACTCAGACATAAAAGCAATTTTGAGTGGGCTGATCGAAGGCAATCAAGATGATTATATTTCTATAAAAAATGTGTTGCAGTTCATCTTGCACCTGTCAAAGCAACGTCAACGAAGGCACAGGCGACGATCATGTGATCGTAATTTCATTTCTTTATATTGTTCTGTACACACATCACATGTAATCAGAAAGAAGAACAATAAGACTTGGGTTTTTATTTCAATGCATTTATTTTATTATTCCTCAGATATATATAATTACAGTACACTATTTTGTCTTCTATTAAACTTTTCTTTCTTCCTATCGTAGGTTTTTAATACCTGCACTTTAATTGTCTGTGAGCTGCTGTGATAAGTACATTTCTTATTTATCTATTTTTATCCAAAGCTACAACATCTACACCTATTCGATCGCAGGTCGAATCCCGGCCCAGGGCTGAATAATTAGTGATGGGGCGGTAACAGTTACTATGCTTTAATAAAACATGATAAAATCGGACAACTTCATTAAAGAAAGGTTGAGTTTGGCGCAGAGTGTATATTTTATTACACGACACACACACAACACAGCAGCGTGGATTGTTGAGTTAAAGTAAAATTACGTCAGTAGTAGAATATGTCAAAAAAATAAATAAATCAATCAAATTGAGCAACCAAGGAAGAATTATAGATTCACTTAGTGACGTCACGTTTCCCATGATTCATAGCGCAGTCGCCATTCTGTGGGGCCGACAAAAAGGATTTTGATTCATTCATTCGTTCATTCACAGGGGAGCCTGTGCCTATCTCAGGCGTCATTGGGCATCAAGGCAGGATACACCCTGGACGGAGTGCCAACCCATCGCAGGGCACACACACACTCTCATTCACTCACGCAATAACACACAACGAACAATTTTCCAGAGATGCCAATCAACCTACCATGCATGTCTTTGGACCGGGGGAGGAAACCGGAGTACCCGGAGGAAACCCCCGAGGCACGGGGAGAACATGCAAACTCCACACACACAAGGCGGAGGCGGGAATCGAACCCCCAACCCTGGAGGTGTGAGGCGAACGTGCTAACCACTAAGCCACCGTGTCCCCCAGGATACCATCCACACTATGGCGGATGTCTCTAGCGGACGAGTAAAAAACCGGCACGAACATAAAAGTAAAAGATTTTGACTTATTTTTTCAGAGTAAAGAAAAGTTCTCCCAGAGTTTGTGTGTCAGGAGAGGAAAAGAACAGAGTTTGTGTAAGTTAGCTGAGAAAAGTGAGCTGAGAGTGAAGCCTCGTGGGAGGTGTGTGTAGGTACTGTATGGAGGCGTAGCAGCGCTTGCACTCGTTTACATTCGGGTCTAGATTTTTGTAGGAAATCAGTGGAAAGAAAAAACAATGCAAGATGGATCACGGAGCGAGGTCAACGAGCCGAGGGCACGACCTGAAGGAACCGGAAATGAGCTGAAACATGAGGAACGAGGAGATCAGGAGCATAGAGGAAGATCCTGAAAGGCCAAAAAAACTTTGTTTACTCCAGTTTTATTGTGTCCGTGTTGATGACTGAACGTCTTCCTCGCGTCTCGCTCCACAGTGGTGTTAATTTGAAGCTCATATGAAAGTAAACACTCAGGATTTTTAGAGTTTCATCACTATTTCTGTTTTTCTCTACAATACTAGAGGTGATAGGTTCATACGGTTCGTTTGTTTCCACACTAATGTTTGTATGTTCAGAGTAAATGTTGATATCAAACCCATTTCTGCTCTCTGAGACGCTCTGAGTGTTTGTTCATCTAAAAAGCAGCTCAGATTTATCTTCAACACTAAAATTCAGTGTTGAACATCAGATTGAACAACACGCTGAAAGAACAACAGATTCCTGACTCACTTTAGATCAGACCCACACACACAACATCAGATGTTCCTCAGGTGGACTTATAACAGTCTCCTGCACTGCACTAAGAGCTGATTGTCACAGAACGCACATTCCAATTCAAAGCAAACAGAGACAGTTTGTGATCGAAAACTCTTCTTGTTCACGGTTCGAGGAGGCCCTTTAGCAAACACGGTTACTAAGGAGACGGTGAGCCAAACATAGCTACTGGAAGCTACGGTCTCATGTTTACTTACATCAGAGAAGACGTACCTTAATGTCAATACACGTAAACACTTCACGATGAACTGAAATGATGAAAAGAACCATCTGAATAAGAGCCCCGGGGCAGTTTTAACACCTCTGAGGTACCAGACTGCACACAGAGCACCGATTAGGTCCCTTTTATACTAAAAAGTCGCTATGACCACATTGGCCAGCTTCTGATTACAAACCGAGTCACATGACCCCGAGCGACATGACCCCGAGTCACGTGACCCCGAGTCACAAGAGCCCGAGTCACAAGGACCCTGGGACAGCCAATCCTAAACGGCGAAACATCATGTGACACGTTGTGTGTTTGTGAGTTTAACAATATTCCTGAATGGATCCTAACTACACCACAGCATGACCCCTGTACCAGCGGCAGACTGTTTATAAGCCCCCAAGCAGACGTCTGGAGCTACAAACAAGAGCGAGCGCTGTACCGTACATACTGTACATATATACATGTTATTAAACGCATGAGGTTTCATCACCAAACCAAGAACCGTGCATTTAAATTTGGAATTTCTGGAATTTTCTATTCGATTTTTATTTTCAAGTCTGAAAATGCTGCAACTGAAACTGCTGATGAGGAGATTAGTGTAGATCTAAAGATCTTAAAATGAATACAATTTTCAGAAGGAAGAAAGAAAGAAAAAAGAAAGATGAAGAGAAACCTGACAGAACTCTCTCTCTCTATCTCTCCCTCTCTCGCTCTCTCTCTCTTGCTTGCTCTCTCTCTGCTCTATTACACCAAGGTTACAGTGTAAATGACTCCTTTATGACCTGATACTGTCCTCACACACACACACACACACACACACACACACACACACACCACTTATCTCTGTAGTGAAGGAAGCAACCTGCATCATTTCTGTATCATTTGATGTTTTCTCACTTGTACAAAACTCTTGTAAATTCCACTGCACTGAGATTCTGCCTAAATCAATTTTTATTCATTTTTATTATTATTACCTAAACACACACACACACACACACACACACACACACACACACACATACACATACACATACACACACACACACACACACACACATACACACACACACACACACACACACACACACACACACATACACACACACACACACACACACACACACATACACACACACACACACACACAAATACACACACACACACACACACACACACACACACACACACACACACACACACACACACACACACCTTATTGATTTCATCATGTGCTGTTTAGTCCTTACTGAAGTGATGCCAATTTTCTCAAAACCACTTTGCTTAGCATTAACATACATGAAATTCTCTCTCTCGCTCTCTGTCTCTCTGTCCCCCCCTCCCCCTCCCCCCTCTCTCTCCCCCTCCCCCCTCTCTCTCCCCTCTCTCTCTCTCTCTCTCTCTCTCTCTCCCCTCTCCTTCTCTCTCAATCTCTCTCTCTCCCTCTCTCTCCCTCTCTCTCTCTCACACACACACAAAGCTCAATGATCATCTTATTTCCTTTAGTGTTCCATAGCTTTTGGTTCTGAAGAAAGAAAGAAAGAAAGAAAGAAAGAAAGAAAGAAAGAAAGAAAGAAAGAAAGAAAGAAGGAAAGAAAGAAAGAACTATATTTAGTATAAAATGTTCAGATTTAGTCAGGTGAAGGTTTTTCTTACCAAAATAATAATAAAAGTTCTGTTTGCTTTGAACTTTTGAAAGTTTTCTCCATTCAACCCAAAGCTACAATAACAGACGTGAGTTGAACAGATCACGTAAACAAGAACGCATCCATCTGCCGGTGCTGCGTCTCTGATCTCCACCTTTCATCATCGTTATCATCACATCACAGCATGACAAATGAACCAGTGACATTTCAAAGCAGTCTTTCTGTAATGCCGCTGCCCCTTCCTTCAATTAGTCCCCCATCCAATCAGAGCTGCAGATCTACGCGGTGGCCTTTCAGTAACGTGGCCTCGATGGCAACAATGACGTGATGTTCGTTTTTGATTAAAAGTGGCCTGACACGCTGTGACCTCAGAGTCCTGTGGTTTATCCAGGTGAGGAAGCGTGACGCGGTGTGATCGCCATGACGATGCTTACAGGTTTATTCATATGGACATTTCCAAAGATTCCTTCAAAACTAACTGACTTTATATGCTACCTTATGATTGTTCCAAATAGCTTGGGGTAACTTTAGCATTTGAGTTCAATTTACTGACTATTATTAGCATGACTGTAGCGTCTACAATGTCACCCAGGCTGATTACTGAAGTATCGAGCTCTTCTGACTCTCGAAAGATCACAATGATCAAAGATCTATTTGTTATTAGTTTGTCTCATTTTACTACAGAATCATGTCACCAGCTAGGAAGAGCTGATGAACAAATTGCTGTAGCAATCAAACAAATCAATGCTGATTGCAGACTGTATTCTAAAACTTAACGTCCAGTTGTCTGATTGACTTGAGTGAGGACACGGAGTGAGAGACGAATCACTCTGAAAGACACATGCTGAGGTTTTGTTACTGATGATGTGCCAGGTTTGTCCCAGAGTCCAGCAAGTATGTCAGTTATACTGTAGTTTGTGGGTGTGGTCTGTCTGTTATACTGTAGTTTGTGGGTGTGGTCTGTCAGTTATACTGTAGTTTGTGGGCGTGGTCTGTCTGTTATACTGTAGTGTGTAGGTGTGGTCTGTCTGTTATACTGTAGTTTGTATGTGTGGTATGTCTGTTATACTGTAGTGTGTAGGTGTGGTCTGTTTGTTATACTGTAGTTTGTGGGTGTGGTCTGTTTGTTATACTGTAGTTTGTGGGTGTGGTCTGTCTGTTATACTGTAGTTTGTGTGTGTGGTCTGTCTGTTATACTGTAGTTTGTGGGTGTGGTATGTCTGTTATACTGTAATTTGTGGGTGTGGTCTGTCTGTTATACTGTAATTTGTGGGTGTGGCCTGTCAGTTATACTGTAGTTTGTGGGTGTGGTCTGTCTGTTATACTGTAGTGTGTAGGTGTGGTCTGTCTGTTATAATGTAGTGTGTAGGTGTGGTCTGTCTGTTATACTGTAGTTTGTGGGTGTGGTATGTTTGTTATACTGTAGTTTGTAGGTGTGGTCTGTCTGTTATACTGTAGTTTGTGGGTGTGGTCTGTCTGTTATAATGTAGTGTGTAGGTGTGGTCTGTCTGTTATACTGTAGTTTGTGGGTGTGGTATGTTTGTTATACTGTAGTTTGTAGGTGTGGTCTGTCTGTTATACTGTAGTTTGTGGGTGTGGTCTGTCTGTTATAATGTAGTGTGTAGGTGTGGTCTGTCTGTTATACTGTAGTTTGTGGGTGTGGTATGTTTGTTATACTGTAGTTTGTAGGTGTGGTCTGTCTGTTATACTGTAGTTTGTGGGTGTGGTCTGTCTGTTATAATGTAGTTTGTGTGTGGTCTGTCTGTTATACTGTAGTTTGTGTGTGTGGTCTGTCTGTTATACTGTAGTTTGTGGGTGTGGTATGTCTGTTATACTGTAGTTTGTGGGTGTGGTATGTCTGTTATACTGTACTTTGTGGGTGTGGCCTGTCTGTTATACTGCATTTTGTGGGTGTGGTCTGTCTGTTATACTGTAGTTTGTGGGTGTGGTCTGTTTGTTATACTGTAGTTTGTGGGTGTGGTCTGTCTGTTATACTGTAGTTTGTGGGTGTGGTCTGTCTGTTATAATGTAGTTTGTGTGTGTGGTCTGTCTGTTATACTGTAGTTTGTGGGTGTGGTATGTCTGTTATACTGTAGTTTGTGTGTGTGGTCTGTCTGTTATACTGTAGTTTGTGGGTGTGGTATGTCTGTTATACTGTAATTTGTGGGTGTGGTCTGTCTGTTATACTGTAGTTTGTGGGTGTGGCATGTCAGTTATACTGTAGTTTGTGGGTGTGGTCTGTCTGTTATACTGTAGTGTGTAGGTGTGGTCTGTCTGTTATAATGTAGTGTGTAGGTGTGGTCTGTCTGTTATACTGTAGTTTGTGGGTGTGGTCTGTCTGTTATACTGTAGTTTGTAGGTGTGGTCTGTCTGTTATACTGTAGTTTGTGGGTGTGGTATGTTTGTTATACTGTAGTTTGTAGGTGTGGTCTGTCTGTTATACTGTAGTTTGTGGGTGTGGTCTGTCTGTTATAATGTAGTTTGTGTGTGTGGTCTGTCTGTTATACTGTAGTTTGTGTGTGTGGTCTGTCTGTTATACTGTAGTTTGTGGGTGTGGTCTGTCTGTTATACTGTAGTTTGTGGGTGTGGTATGTCTGTTATACTGTAGTTTGTGGGTGTGGTATGTCTGTTATACTGTAGTTTGTGGGTGTGGTCTGTCTGTTATACTGCATTTTGTGGGTGTGGTCTGTTTGTTATGCTGTAAATTGTGAGTGTGGTCTGTCTGTTATACTGTAGATTGTTGGTGTGGCCTGTTTGTTATACTGTAGTTTGTGGGTGTGGTCTGTTATACTGTATTTTGTGGGTGTGGTCTGTTATACTGTAGAATGTGGGTGTAGTCTGTTATACTGTAGAATTTGGGTGTGGTCTTATACTGTAGATTGTGTGTGTGGCCTGTCTGTTATATTGTAGTTTGTGTGTGTGGCCTGTCTGTTATACTGTAGATTGTGTGTGTGGCCTGTCTGTTATATTGTAGTTTGTGTGTGTGGCCTGTCTGTTATATTGTAGTTTGTGTGTGTGGCCTGTCTGTTGTACTGTAGTTTGTAGGTATGGCTTGTTTGTTATGCCATTGATTGTAGGTGTGGCTTGTCTGTTATACTGTAGTTTGTGGGTGTGGTCTGTTATACTGTATTTTGTGGGTGTGGTCTGTTATACTGTAGAATGTGGGTGTAGTCTGTTTTACTGTAGATTGTGGGTGTGGTCTGTCTTACTGTAGCTAGTAGTCTGTAAAACTGTGTCCTGCAATCTAATGTCATTGATGATTGTAGAGAAGAACAGAAATGTTTGAAAATGCAATGTGTACAATAGTTAAAAACGTTTTCCTGAAGTGTAGACTGATGCTTTAAAAAACCAACATAAGTACATTTAGAGAGGCGCTTTTGTGTGTGTGTGTGTGTGTGTGTGTGTGTGTGTGTGTGTGTGTGTGTGTGTGTGTTTAAGGGTGTCACTGTAAAATCCCTCCATTCATCTGACTCATTTAAGTGTCATTGGCGTCTGCCTGCTAGCAAAATGAGCGAGGAAGCAGCAGAAAATAAAAATATTTATTTCTAAACTTACGCCACTGGGAGGTTAATCTGTCTGAAGTGACAACACACACACATACACACACAAACACACACACACATACACACACACACACACACACACACACACACACACACACAAACACACACACACTTTTATAGTACATTATTGGCTCTAATCCTAGACAGAAGCAAGCAAACACAGAGAAATAAAGAAAGAAGGAAAAGAAACTGTACTCTCGTCTACTGCAGCACTGTTTACTGAATTCTGGATTCTGATTGGACAGAAAGTATTGATTCATTTTCAACAGATCTGAACAAATAACTGGTGTTTAAAAAGAATGAAAGGTTTTTTAAAAAATCCTGTTAGAGGAAAATAATGTCAATTAATGAATAAATAATGTTTAGGTGGAAACAATAGATTCGAGAAGGTTGATTATTTTCCTATAACAGCATGACACTGTGTGTTTTGTTGCTTATTCCTTACTTCTACCTTCACTGCCTCCCTAAATCTTCTGTTTGTCTTAGTTTGCTTTATACAGCACGCAGTCCACAATGAACATCCTGATGATATCAGCACTCTGGGTTAGTCCATAAAGCGTCAATTACTGTGTGTGTGTGTGTGTGTGTGTGTGTGTGTGTGTGTGTGTGTGTGTGTGTGAGAGAGAGAGAGAGTGAGAGAGAGAGAGAGAGAGAGAGAGAGAGAGAGAGAGAGAGAGAGAGAGAGAGGGGAAGAGTGGGAGAGAGGGAGGGAGAGAGAGAGGGGGAGAGAAGGGGGAGAGAGAGAGAGGGAGAGGAGAGAGAGAGAGAGAGAGGGAGAGAGGGAGGGAGAGAGAGAGGGGGGAGAGAGGGAGAGAGAGAGGAGAGAGAGAGGGAGAGAGTGAGAAAGAGAGAGGGAGAGAGTGAGAGAGAGAGAGAGAGAGAGAGAGAGAGAGAGAGAGAGTGAGAAAGAGAGAGGGAGAGAGTGAGAAAGAGAGAGAGAGAGAGAAAGAGAGAGGGAGAGAGAGCACATAAAGCACGACCAGGAGGTTCAGCTGTTACACCTGTGAGCAGATTTGTGAAGGACAATCAGCTTGCTGTCATCTTCTGGAAGCGAATCTTCTGAATCTTGTGTGTTTACAGTAAAGAGAGATACATTGCCGCTTCCATGTACAAATAAACGAGTGTTGCAGATTCTCTCTCTCATAAACATCTGACAGTGTTTGAGGAAACATTAATCATGTCTCTGTTCTCGCTCAAACATCAGGTTCAATTAAAAAGCAGAAATTTGTTACAGTATGAAGGTAATGAAACATCCTGAAGCTCTGCTAATGGTCCTCTTATAAAGCCTGCACTGTCACTCATCTGTCGTTCATTCTGTCACTCATCCTGTCATTCTGTCACTCATCCTGTCATTATGTCACTCATCCTGTCATTCTGTCACTCATCCTGTCATTCTGTCACTCATCCTGTCATTATGTCACTCATCTGTTGTTCATTCTGTCACTTATTCTGTCATTCTGTCACTCATCCTGTCGTTCTGTCACTCATCCTGTCATTATGTCACTCATCCTGTCATTATGTCACTCATCTGTTCATTCTGACACTCATCCTGTCATTATGTCACTCATCCTGTCATTATGCCACTCATCTGTTCATTCTGACACTCATCCTGTCATTATGTCACTCATCCTGTCATTATGCCACTCATCTGTTCATTCTGACACTCATCCTGTCATTCTGTCACTCATCCTGTCATTCTGTCATTCATCCTGTCATTATGTCACTCATCTGTTGTTCATTCTGTCACTTATTCTGTCATTCTGTCACTCATCCTGTCGTTATGTCACTCATCCTGTCATTATGTCACTCATCTGTCGTTCACTCTGTCACTTATTCTGTCATTCTGTCACTCATCCTGTCATTATGTCACTCACCCTGTCATTATGTCACTCATTTGTTGTTAATTCTGTTACTTATTCTGTCATTCTGTCACTCATCCTGTCATTATGTCACTCACCCTGTCATTATGTCACTCATCTGTCGTTCACTCTGTCACTTATTCTGTCATTCTGTCACTCATCCTGTCATTATGTCACTCATTTGTTGTTCATTCTGTCACTTATTCTGTCATTCTGTCACTCATCCTGTCATTATGTCACTCATCCTGTCATTATGTCACTCATTTGTTGTTCATTCTGTCACTTATTCTGTCATTCTGTCACTCATCCTGTCATTATGTCACTCATCCTGTCATTCTGTCACTCATCCTGTCATTATGTCACTCATCCTGTCATTATGTCACTCATTTGTTGTTCATTCTGTCACTTATTCTGTCATTCTGTCACTCATCCTGTCATTATGTCACTCATCCTGTCATTCTGTCACTCATCCTGTCATTATGTCCCTCATCTGCCTTTCACTCTGTCACTTATTCTGTCATTCTGTCACTCATCCTGTCATTATGTCCCTCATCTGCCTTTCACTCTGTCACTTATTCTGTCATTCTGTCACTCATCCTGTCATCTATTCTGTCACTTGTTATGTCATTCTGTCACTCATCCTGTCATCTATTCTGCAACTTATTATGTCATTCTGTCACTCATCCTGTCATTATGTCACTCATCCTCCCATCCATTCTATCACGTATTCTGTCATTCTGTCACTCATCCTGCCATCTATTCTGTCACCTATTCTGTCATTCTGTCACTCACCCTCTCATTTATTCTATCACTTATTCAGTCGTTTTGTCACTCACCCTGTCATCTATTCTATCATTCATTCTGTCATTCTGTCATTTATCCATTTTATTATTCATTGTCACTCATCCTGTCATCTATTCTATCACTTATTCCGTCATTGTCCCTCACCCTGCCATCCATTCTATCGTTCATTTTGTCATTCTGTCACTCATCCTGTCATTCATTCTATCATTTATTCTGTCATTCTGTCACTCATTCTATCATTCGTTCCATAATTTATTCCATCATTCTGTCCTTCATCCTCTCATTCATTCTATCTTTTATTCTGTCACTGTCACCATCATGTCATTCTGCTATTCATTTTGTCATTTATTGTCATTCTGTCACTTATTCTGTTATTCCATCTTTCCCTACATAATATATTGTCAGATATTCCTTCACTCAACCCACCCAACCCAACTCAACCCATTTATTCCTTCACTCATCCTATCTGTTCTTCCATAATTTAATTATCCATTTAATGATCCATCACTTATTCTGTCACTCATGCCATCACTCACTCAGTCATTCACTCATTCATTCTCTCACTCGCTGCATCGCTTCTCGTCTTTCACTGCAATGCTCTATAACATCCGTTGCTCTCACGTCACTCGCGCCACTCCCTCACTCTGTCACTTCGTTCATTCTGTCATTCCCTCCATCGCATATTCGTTTTTCAATCACTGTGTTGCTCACACATCAGTGCTCATGCACCACTCACCCATTCATCAACAAACCTTTCATTCCGTCACTCTATACCTTTCTCTCTCACTTTTTTATCGGATGAACTGAATGTTCACAAACGAATGCAGTCCTGAGAACTGTGTACATCATTTCATGCTCAGACGCACATCAAACACACTTGCCCCAAAGAAAGCCAAGGAAAGGTCACGATAAAGTGACCCGTACGGCGCAGACGCCCGAGCGCTGGTTTGTAATTTTCACACACTTCTTTCCGCTGAGTGAACGAGCCTCAGCCTGCCATATGGTTCCTTTTGAGTCTCGCTCTAATCCAGCGGCGTCCATTTGATTTGCTGCGTCTCCTGCAGTGCAGCTGGTAGAAATACATCATCTACAATATGAAATACATACAAAACATTTTATTTCCCTACACCACAGTGCTCCTGAATCCTGGATTCTGATTGGTCCCAAGGTCTGATTGGTCTCTGGAGTCAAAATGCCAAATTCAAGAACCGTACAGAGAGTCTGGTTATCGTCTCCATAGTAACAGCTCGGTCCGTAGAGGTAAAGCGAGTACAGAGGAGTTTATTACAGGTGACGCTAACGCAGCTTCGAGCCGCCATCATACATGCTTTATTCCTTACTCCTTCACGCGTAACGCTAAACCCAAACAGTACCCTTTTTTTTTAAACCGCTAATTAAGTTGTCTACATGCCAGGGTTTTAAAATAAGGTGTCCAGTGTAAAAGAGAAAAAAACGCATTATATCATTTATAATCTCACTAATGAAGCAACGATTCACTGAGGAAGAACCATTTTACTCAAACTAAACTTAACGAAAGCTTCATTAGTGAAAAAGAATAAATGGCTAAAAGCAATAAAAATACACCTGTGTACAGACGCTGAGACAAATAATCACATCTACACCGCTAATTAGGAAACTCTCACATCTTGTGTGGTGTAAATATTCAGTGAGAAAAATGTGCGTTGTTTATTTCTAAGCCCGAGACATCAGGTTTAAGCTGCACACACACACACACACACAC
>NC_083485.1:15084349-15091849 GCF_030014155.1 Tachysurus vachellii
ATCTATCTATCTATCTATCTATCTAGGTTAGCAGGCTAGATGTCTCAGACAAAATTTGATATAAGATCACAGTAAAAATGAAAAGCAGTGAATTCTGTAACAGCTCGTCATTTCCCATTAGACAGGAGACATTATCCGGACATCAGGTTACATCTAAAGCTCCCCGTCTCTTCTTCTCGTTTATTAACCTTCACAGATCCACGAGCGAGATATTCCTGTATGTTTTTGCTTCATCCAGTCTCTCTCATCAGTAACCTCTGATAAAGAATAAACCAGGAACATCTCAGACCTGGGGGACTAGACCACTACAGGTCAGGATATTCAGATCGAGTGTACTGTATATAAAGGGTCTGGGATGAAGTATTGTGGAGATGAGAGGAGAAGCAGACTTGGACATTATTAGAAAGATTTACAGCACACACCTTATCTCTGAAACATGGTGGTGATAGTGTCATGTGTAGCTGCCAGCGGATCTGGTTCAAACTCATTCTCGCTGATGATATCACAGCCGACAAGGTCTAGCTGACAGCTGGAGCGTGCTGAAGAATCCTAACGCGTGAGAAATCCAGTGACGTCATTAAAGTGGAAGGTAATAGCTTCAGAAAAGAAAACGAGTTTCCCGGAGCTGAAAAGTGGAAGATTCTGGTCACAAAAGTCAATGAGAAGAATAAAACATCCATGACACTCATTTAACTTCCGGTTATCATGGATTGGATGGAATTCTGTAAAGTTAAAGGTGAAATTAACATTCTGTTGTTTGAGCGTTGTTTACAATTGTTTATCCTACTCATCGTTAAAAGCACTATGCAAATAAATTTGAATTGAACCAGAGGCTTTTACAAACTTGGAGCACTTTAGTGCTGGAAAATATTCCTTTGTCTGACCGAGAGAGAACATGACATCATCTTTATATACGGTCAGCATAAGAAAACATTCCTTGATAATCTCGTCTCCATAGTTAGCTAGCTTGCTAACCTACTGTTAGGTTGTTACTGTCCAACTCAAAAGCCATTGGCTGTTGTGTGAATCAGTCAAATTCCCATAACTTCATGTTACATATTTTATTCATTTTTTTAGTAATTCAATATGGTTCAAGCAACAACAACAACAACAACAACAACAAAACTTGCGGAAAACTTTTACTAGGAAAAATAAAACCTGAAGCGTGGCTCGATTTTTCATCACACTTTCCTTTCAAGAAGATAACAACTTGTATTGGAACTTTGATCTTTTATCATACAGACTTAAAAACAGATAAATATAGAAATAAATAGATAAATCAACATAAGACCAAGCTTTGAGATCAAACGAGTTAAAATGGCTTCTGTTACAGAGGACAACTTTTTCTAGCCAGTTCACTCACTCTCTCACTCATTTTCTACCGCTTATCCGAACTACCTCGGGTCACGGGGAGCCTGTGCCTCTCTCAGGCGTCATCGGGCATCAAGGCAGGATACACCCTGGACGGAGTGCCAACCCATTGCAGGGCACACACACTCATTCACTCACACACTATGGACAATTTTCCAGAGATGCCAATCAACCTACCATGCATGTCTTTGGACCGGGGGAGGAAACCGGAGTACCCGGAGGAAACCCCCGATGCACGGGGAGAACATGCAAACTCCACACACACACAAGGAGGAGGCGGGAATCGAACCCCCAACCCTGGAGGTGTGAGGCGAACGTGCTAACCACTAAGCCCCCGTGCCCCCAAGCCAGTTCACTGTTATTAGCAATTAGCAATGGGTTTTGTTCGAGCTTGGCGATCTAAATTTTGTTCGAGCTTGGTGATCTAAATTAACCTTCAGCCTTTCTTTTAGCAACCTGATGAATATTTAACCATTCATAACCAAAAACTAAGAACTTATTAAGGTCTGAAAGAAATGTTGTCTAATCTTGTTGCCGTATTGCTTATTTATTTATTTCCTTTGGTATTCACTTTAAAATAAGCAAGCGAAGAAAACAATGATCAAAAAAAGGCAAGTCTTTTCATCATTATCTGAAATCTTTCATGAATCTGTGATCCGGTTACTTCCCCAGTTTAAAAGATAAGACACGGACAAGGTCACGATCCAAATATTCTGTGATGTGAATTAATTGAAGCGATAATAAATGCACACTGGCCCGGCTCGGAGTGTGCTGAAGAGCAGGCGCAACGCCGAGAGGATCCACTTAATGATTTATTCAAGGCCATAGCCTGGCTGTTTGTCCACATCACTTAAAGGGATCTTCATCCTTCATCCGTGAGATAAAGGCAGATGTTATCGCTGCAGTCTCCAGACTTCTATGACTCCTATAATGAGAGCAAACAACTGCTCTTCTTAAGCAACAGAAGCATGTTGAGGCTTGAAAGGATTCATAGTGAAGAAAAGCTACGGGTTTAAATATTTATTCTACAGCAGTTGAACACTTTACAAAGAATAGTGGTAGAAAATTATAACCATTACTGTTTTGTTTGGAAAAGATTGTAGGAGCATTTATCTGGTGACACAAGAAAGATAAAGAAAACGGATCCGACGTGCTGTTAACGCTCTAATGGCTGTGGCACTTGTCAATGTAGACAGTTTTGTCACTGCAAAACAATCCAAAGGACTTCTAACTGATGATCTGAATCCTATCATGAAACTTCATGCCTCAACCAACCTCACCTCAAAACACAGCTAGTCTCAGCCCCATTCAAGACAACCAGGACAGCCAGAATTTTTGCGGTGAGTTCCTGCATGTTCCTGTAGGTTCTTTATAACATCAAGATCAGACTTTTTCTAGCGACTACTTGTCCAGTCTACTGTAACCCACTAATCCTAGGCCTCTAAATCAGCTCCATCAAACCTTGAACATTGAGATGATTCAGAATTCATCACCATGCCTCGTTTTCAACCAAACCAATAGGACCCCTGTCACACCCCTGTTCATCTTCTTCTACATGCTTACTGTAGTCATCCATATCAAATTCAAGACCTTTAAGCTCACACACAAGTCTGTGTCTGAGATAACACCTCCTACATCAAACTCAACACTCCACCTGACATGATATAAAGCATTCACCATACTATGGCCATCACGGTCACCAGATCTTAACCCAATTGGTTACAAACCTCAAAACACTAACTGAGGAAAGGTCTTTCAGGAGAACGGTGTTCGTAACTCCAGTACAGTTCCAGAAACTTCCAGTGACATGAAACCATCTTGGCCGTCATGGTGGCCCAACCATTTTAAAGGTAAATTCAGTTACTCATATTAATAAAACCTACTGACATCTACATTAACTCCAATCAGATCTGCATGGCAACTCTGGCAGGATCAGAAAATTTAAAAATTCCTTTGAATCGTTGCTAATTCACAAGTTTTATTTTCATTCATTCATTCATTCATCTTCTACCGCTTATCCGAACTACCTCGGGTCACGGGGAGCCTGTGCCTATCTCAGGCGTCATCGGGCATCAAGGCAGGATACACCCTGGACGGAGTGCCAACCCATCACAGGGCACACACACACACACTCATTCACTCACGCAATCACACACTACGGACAATTTTCCAGAGATGCCAATCAACCTACCATGCATGTCTTTGGACCGGGGGAGGAAACCAGAGTACCCGGAGGAAACCCCCGAGGCACAGGGAGAACATGCAAACTCCACACACACAAGGCGGAGGCGGGAATCGAACCCCCAACCCTGGAGGTGTGAGGCGAACGTGCTAACCACTAAGCCACTGTGCACCCCCCCCCCCCCCTATTTTGTTATGTTTATTTATTTATTTATTTATTTATTTATTTATTTATTTATTTTATGAATACTGAGCTCCATGTGATCCCAACACCAATACAACATTGTCTGACTGTATATTTATAATCACACCCCCAGTGTCACCCATATGAGGATGAGGTTCCCCTTTGAGTCTGGTTCCTCTCAAGGTTTCTTCCTTTACCAATTTAAGGGAGTTTTTCCTTGCCACTGCTCATTGGGGATAAATACATATACATACATACACACTGTGAACTATATATATCTTGAATTTTTATTATATTCTTTATATTACTCCTTATGTTATCTTCTGTCCTATGTTTATGTTCTGTAAAGCTGCTTTGAGACAATGTCCATTGTAAAAAGTGCTATACAAATAAACTTGAATTGAATTGAATTGAATTGAATTGAATACCTGAAAATTAGCAAACTCTCAAAAGTATGTTTTCCAAACTGATTCATAAAACTTAGGCAGAAAAAAAAACAAAAAAACATATATATATATGCAGTATATACATACATACACCAATTCCATTCTGCCATCCTTTTGGCTAATATATAAAGTAATAACTGAAAAAAATGCTGTAGAATCTTTTCATTCAGGCCAGTTGGTGTCATGATAATGTAAACTGTCTACAATTTCAACGCACATTTTTAAGCCTTAATGAATATCTGAAAGAGTTTAAACTCACCAAGGACATTTATGTATTAAATAATTGAAAAGAGTTTCAAACAGGGTCATTCCTGACCAAAGCAAACACAAACCAATTAAAAACCTGCAGGATTTACTTTCCATCTCTATTTCTTTTCTACCCAAGATGTCACACAAGGCCAGCTAGGATGTGATGGCCAAATTGCTTTTGCAGAATTATAAATGCCGGGGTCAGCCGGTGCAGCCGTGAGAGAGCGAAGTGTTTAGCTTCTGCTCAGGCATATTTCAAGATCAAGGGTTTTCACAAATAAAAAAAATAAAAAAAACCACCAAGACGTATCTTCATTCAATTAGTAAAGCTAAACATCACCAGAAGTGTTGGTAAGCTTATTCGACAGTTTGACCATTGACCCTTAATATGACCCAGCACGTCTGATCTCTGGAATTGAAACTGCTTCTATGGTCTCAGTTTGTTGCCTTCAGGATCATCAATCTCTCTTTAGCTTTAATCCGGCATCATTGCCGCTACCTGTGCCGTACTGTGGGTAAATGCTTCGTTTGGTGGTTTCAATTTATGTACTTTTTCACCACAGGCTCATAAACCTGGTCGTTAACAAAGTTCAGATATAAACTGCAGTTGAGCCAAGATTAAATCTGCACTAAACCAGTGATTTCCAATCCTGCTCATTTAGTCCCCTGCACTTCAGCCCCCTCCAGCCGACATTATGTACGTTCTAGAAGATGTGTACTGTTATACAATTACAGCTCGTTAGCAGTAATCATGCTTCATCTATGTATTATTGGCTGTGCACACTGTACCCTCTTCCAGTTATCCCTTCATCAGATTTTATTCATTTTATTTGAGGTTGGAATTTGTGCATGTTGGCAGTTAAGAGACTTTTTGCGAGGAGAATTTAACCAACCAACTTAGCACGTTCGCCTCACACCTCCAGGGTTGGGGGTTCGATTCCCACCTCCGCCTTGTGTGTGTGGAGTTTGCATGTTCTCCCCGTGCCTCGGGGGTTTCCTCCGGGTACTCCGGTTTCCTCCCCCGGTCCAAAGACATGCATGGTAGGTTGATTGGCATCTCTGGAAAATTGTCCGTAGTGTGTGATTGCGTGAGTGAATGAGTGTGTGTGTGTGTGCCCTGTGATGGGTTGGCACTCCGTCCAGGGTGTATCCTGCCTTGATGCCCGATGACGCCTGAGATAGGCACAGGCTCCCCGTGACCCGAGGTAGTTCGGATAAGCGGTAGAAGATGAATGAATGAATGAATGAATGAATGAATGAATGAATTTAACCAACTCAGGGTGATTTATTGCGTGTGTTACCTCATTAGGGTTCATATTTCATATAATCTACTAATCAGATGTCACTTGGTGACAGTTCTGAGGCTTTCCGCCACCACAAGCACCTCTGGCATCTGACCTTGGCTTGAAAACGTATGGATTCTCTCCAAAAACACAAATTATCTTGTCTTGTATGGGTGCAGGTGAAGGTAGAGGTGAGAAGAGGCTGCGTTTAACTGATTTGCTAAGCTGCTGTCAAGGTTTGTTAAGATTTGAAGGGGTTGTGTTACATTAGCTGTTGTGTAAATCAGTTGTGGAAACATTGCAAAAGGAGGCCGGGCAGTATACAGAATTAAATGATATGTCAAAGGCCGTTAAATATGTTCAGGAGAATAAAAGAACTAGTACTTAAAATGGCAAATAAACCAGTAAAAGCTGTATTAGTTTAGAGACAAGAATAAGCTTAATTACAAACTGTGCATGTAAATCTGAAGCTGCAGTAGTTAGAAAACAAATCTCCTCTATCAATATTGAGCTGTTATCCCAAAGTCCTTACAATCAACTCTCTGGCCTTCAAAGTCCTCCACTGGGAACCATCAAAACCAGATCATCAGCTGCATGTCAATGGGCCGCTCTCGCTCGCTATCCACTCTGTCTGCATCTCACTTCAGATTCGGGTCAACAGCTATAATTAGCCTCCGCTTGGCAGGTGACTTCACATCCAGCTTCCCAGATGCACTCGAATATGCCACGTGTCACTTTAAGCGCTAGTGTTCCTATCATCATTAGCTTTAGTTGGGTCTGTATGAACGTGATCGAGGGTATTGTACTGTAGTAGAGCTCAAAAAAATTGCTTGTTTGGGTTTCTAATTTTTAAGGTTCTAGGTAATTATGGAAATAAATAAATTTGGATTACATACAAGATGAACTAAAGGAGCCTAAGATCTACTTCTCTAAGTATTATTGAGTGGAAAATAATATTTACACATATGTGGAGTCGGGTTAAACACAATAGACTGCTGATAAATGGCAAGCTTATGTGTGATGACTAAATACAGACATTCATTCATTCATTCATCTTCTACCAATTCCGAACTACCTCGGGTCCCGGGGAGCCTGTGCCTATCTCAGGCGTCATCGGGCATCAAGGCAGGATACACCCTGGACGGAGTGCCAACCCATCACAGGGCACACACACACTCTCATTCACTCACGCAATCACACACTATGGACAATTTTCCAGAGATGCCAATCAACCTACCATGCATGTCTTTGGACCGGGGGAGGAAACCGGAGTACCCGGAGGAAACCCCCGAGGCAAGGGGAGAACATGTAAACTCCACACACACAAGGAGGAGGCGGGAATCGAACCCCGACCTTGGAGGTGTGAGGCGAACGTGCTAACCACTAAGCCACCGTGCCCCTAAATACAGACATATTTATATTTAATATTAAGTCCTGAACTTATATGAGCAGATTTTATGTCTAGTTCTCAGGAGCTACAATAATTTCTTGGTCAACTTAAAGTTTGTTTGTTTTTTTTGACGTTGATACTTGAACAAGTTTCTCAAAATCCTTGCAAAAGTAAGATCTATTCCAGAGAATTTTGCATGCAGGGTGATATTTGTGCAACCAATAAACAATGGCAACAGTCATTGTGTTCAGCTGCTTAAGACTTGATGTTCCAAAATTAGATTTTTAATTGTATTCTCAGCACAAGACATACGATCCAAAACCCCTCGATCCATGACCAGCTAGCTGCGACTCACCTCTGTTATCCAGGCTGTGTTTATGATTCACATCACTTCCT